>NW_027172942.1:0-66383 GCF_018151085.1 Drosophila tropicalis | reverse complement strand
ATCCTATATATAGAGGCTATACAAGGTGCAGGGTTCACCCTACAGCCTCCATTTTGATTACACAGGGTGCCATCTTATATATAGAGGCTATACAAGGTGCAGGGTTCACCCTACAGCCGCCATTTTGATTACACAGGGTGCCATCCTTTATATAGAGGCCATACAATGTGCAGGGTTCACCCTACAGCCGCCATTTTGATTACACAGTGCGCCATCCTTTATATAGAGGCCATACAAGGTACAGGGTCCACCCTACAGCCGCCATTTTGATTACACAGGGTTCCATCCTTTATATAGAATCCATACAATGTGCATGGTCCACCCTACAGCCGCCATTTTGATTACACAAGGCGCCATCCTTTATATAGAGGCCATACAAGGTACAGGGTCCACCCTACAGCCGCCATTTTGATTACACAGGGTGCCATCCTATATATAGAGGCCATACAAGGTACAGGGTTCACCTTACAGCCTACATTTTGATTACACAGGGTGCCATCCTTTATATAGAATCCATACAATGTGCAGAGTCCACCCTACAGCCGCCATTTTGATTACACAGGGTGCCATCCTATATATAGAAGCCATACAATGTGCAGGGTTCACCCTACAGCCGCCATTTTGATTACACAGGGTGCCATCCTTTATATAGAATCCATACAATGTGCAGGGTTCACCCTACAGCCGCCATTTTGATTACACAGGGTGCCATCCTTTATATAGAATCCATACAATGTGCAGGGTCCACCCTACAGCCGCCATTTTGATTACACAAGGCGCCATCCTTTATATAGAGGCCATACAAGGTACAGGGTCCACCCTACAGCCGCCATTTTGATCCACCCTACAGCCTCCATTTTGATTACATAGGGTGCCATCCTATATATAGAGGCTATACAAGGTGCAGGGTTCACCCTACAGCCTCCACTTTGATTACACAGGGTGCCATCCTTTATATAGAGGCCATACAATGTGCAGGGTCCACCCTACAGCCGCCATTTTGATTACACAGGGTGCCATCCTTTATATAGAATCCATACAATGTGCAGGGTCCACCCTACAGCCTCCATTTTGATTACACAGGGTGCCATCCTTTATATAGAGGCCATACAATGTGCAGGGTTCACCCTACAACCGCCATTTTGATTACACAGGGTGCCATCCTATATATAGAGGCCATACAAGGTACAGGGTCCACCTTACAGCCTCCATTTTGATTACACAGGGTGCCATCCTTTATATAGAATCCATACAATGTGCAGAGTCCACCCTACAGCCGCCATTTTGATTACACAGGGTGCCATCCTTTATATAGAGGCCATACAATGTACATGGTCCACCATTCAGCCGCCATTTTGATTACACAGGGTGCCATCCTTTATATAGAATCCATACAATGTGCAGGGTCCACCCTACAGCCTCCATTTTGATTACACAGGGTTCCATCCTTTATATAGAGGCCATACAATGTGCAGGGTTCACCCTACAGCCGCCATTTTGATTACACAGGGTGCCATCCTATATATAGAATCCATACAATGTGCAGGGTCCACCCTACAGCCGCCGTTTTGATTACACAGGGTGCCATCCTATATATAGAATCCATACAATGTGCAGAGTCCACCCTACGGCCGCCATTTTGATTACACAGGGTGCCATCCTATATATAGAGGCTATACAAGGTGCAGGGTTCACCCTAGAGGTGGGAAACTATCGATAGTCGGCACCATCGATAGTCGACGATAGTTTTTTCATCACCATCGATAGTGGACGATAGTACCATCGATAGTGCCTCGATAGTGCACAAGGCAAAGCTAACTATAATAAAGTATTTAAAAAATAGTTTAATTCGATGTTGTAAGATATAAGAAATGTCCAAAATTGTATTACCTATTACTATAATTTTTTGGAAGAGTTTATCCATAGATTTTGGTTTAAGAATAATAAAATATTGACGTTTTCCTCCTTCAACCGTGTTCTGCGGTCAGAGACAATTTGCCCTGCCTTGCTAAAAATACGTTCCGACTCCACAGATGTTGCAGGAACGCAAAAATATTTCATCATTAATGTCTTGATGGGCGGAAAGTCCATTTGGTTAACCTGAAGAAAATTTTATGTAAAACAGATGAATGTTTTCTATCCATAGTTAATTTAATTAACTAATTTTTTACCTGTATCCATAACAACGGATCCATTTCTTGCGGCACTATGGCTCTTTCCAAATACTGCCTCTTTACAATAATGGCGTCTGATCGCGCGTTTCCACGCCTACCACTAGCTTGATGATCCAAAAAGTCGAAAAATGAGTCCTGAGTTGTTTGGATGGGTTCCGAGTCCACAGTGTTGCCACTCTTACATAAGGACGCTAACTCGTTTTCAAAGCATTTTCCGGCTTGATCAGCATTTGCACTGTTTTCAAAACCAACCTTTTTGAATCTCGGATCTAGAATTTTTTGCCATCCACGTCAGAGTTCGTTTTTCATATGGAGACAAACGTTTTACAATTGATTCCGACAAAACAGCTATCATTTTTGCTCCAACGTCAGTTTGCAATTGCGAAGATATGTATATTTTGAATTTTTCGTAAAAGTCCAAAAGTTAATGGAATAATAAGCGAGATTGTGACATATTGTGCTCCAATTATTTTTTCGCTGACTTGTTGAAAAAAGAACAATATTTTTTCCATGTCCTTCAGCACTTTTATTTCTTCAGCATAAATTGGTACTGGTGCATCTGTTGTTGATAATAGTACCAAAGCAATTTCTTCATGCGTCACTAATATTCTTTCAATCATAAAATGAAAACTATTCCATCTAGTTGGAGTTTCTTGTAGCAACGAATAAGCAAAGCCGTCTTGTGCCATTTTAAACTTTTAGTTTGCAATTGTACTTTTATTGAAAAATCTGACAATTGATTTGCATTTTTGAATTAACGCCTTAGTTGCTTCATCCATCCTTTATATAGACCATACAATGTCATCATCAACCTTTAAACCATCTTGATTACGTACCAAATTTAAGGTGTGAGCCAAAGCACGGAATGTTTCGACCCTTTAACAGCTCGCCATCTTTAAGATTACATCAGGGTGCCATCATTTGTATAGATGTGCGCGACATAGCAACTGGTATCAGGAGTCCACCCTTTTGCTGTCATTTTGATAAAAGGCTGCATCCTCTAATATGCAGGGCTGAACATCTATGGCAATCAATTCCGCTAAAGCTCGATCAATAACCATTTTGATTACACAGGGTGCCATCTACTTTATATAGAGGCCATACAAGGTTCAGGGTCCACCCTACAGCCGCCATTTTGATTACACAGGGTGCCATCCTTTATATAGAGGCCATACAAGGTGCAGGGTTCCACCCTACAGCCCGCCATTTTGATTACACAGGGTGCCATCCTTTATATAGAATAGAGGCCATACAAGGTGCAGGGTCCACCCTACAGCCGCCATTTTGATTACACAGGGTGCCATCCTTTATATAGAGGCCATACAAGATGTGCAGGGTCCACCCTACAGCCGCCATTTTGATTACACAGGGTGCCATCCTTTATATAGAGAGGCCATACAATGTGCAGGGTCCACCCTACAGCCTCCAATTTTGGGATCGGACTACATATCATATAGGGAACAAAATTGCAAACAGGGTGCCCCATCCCGACCATTATAATAGAATTTGATATACCATCTCAGGTCCAAAATTTGACCCTGCATGATAATAGAACACAAGTACAGTCCTTATATAAAGGCTACAATCGGGGTCCACCCTACAGCCGCCATTTTGATTACACAGGGTGCCATCCTTTATATAGAGGCCATACAAGGTGCAGGGGCCACCCTACATCCACCATTTGATGTTTACACAGGGTGCCATCCTTTATATAGAGGCCATACAATGTGCAGGGTCCACCCTACAGCCGCCATTTTGATTACACAGGGTGCCATCCTTTATATAGAGGCCATACAATGTGCAGGGTGCACCCTACAGCCGCCATTTTGATTACACAGGGTGCCATCCTATTATTGTCGAGGACATACAAGGGTATAGGGTCCACCCTACAGCCGCCATTTTGATTACACAGGGTGCCATCCTTTATATAGAGGCCATAAAAGATGCAGGGTCCACCCTACAGCCGCCATTTTGATTACACAGGGTGCCATCCTTTACTATAGAAGAGGCCATACAATGGTAGTGAGGGTCCACCCTACAGCCGCCATTTTGATTACACAGGGTGCCATCCTTTTATATAGAGTCCATACAATGTGCAGGGTCCACCCTACAGCCTCCATTTTGATTACACAGGGTGCCATCCTTTATATAGAGGCCATACAATGTGCAGGGTCCACCCTACAGCCGCCATTTTGATTACACAGGGTGCCATCCTATATATAGAGGCCATACAAGGTGCAGGGTCCACCCTACAGCCGCCATTTTGATTACACAGGGTGCCATCCTTTATATAGAATCCATACAATGTGCAGGGTCCACCCTACAGCCGCCATTTTGATTGGGCCACCTACATCCACCCTACAGCCTCCATTTTGATTACACAGGGTGCCATCCTATATATAGAGGCCATACAAGGTGCAGGGTTCACCCTACAGCCTCCATTTTGATTACACAGGGTGCCATCCTTTATATAGAGGCCATACAAGGTGCAGGGTCCACCCTACAGCCGCCATTTTGATTACACAGGGTGCCATCCTTTATATAGAGGCCATACAATGTGCAGGGTCCACCCTACAGCCGCCATTTTGATTACACAGGGTGCCATCCTTTATATAGAGGCCATACAATTTAGGCAGGGTCCACCCTACAGCCTCCATTTTGATTACACAGGGTGCCATCCTATATATAGAGGCCATACAAGGTGCAGGGTCCACCCTACAGCCTCCATTTTGATTACACAGGGTGCCATCCTTTATATAGAGGCCATACAATGTGCAGGGTCCACCCTACAGCCGCCATTTTGATTACACAGGGTGCCATCCTTTATATAGAGGCCATACAAGGTACAGGGTCCACCCTACAGCCGCCATTTTGATTACACAGGGTGCCATCCTTTATATAGAGTCCATACAATGTGCAGGGTCCACCCTACAGCCGCCATTTTGATTACACAGGGTGCCATCCTTTATATAGAGGCCATACAAGGTGCAGGGTCCACCCTACAGCCTCCATTTTGATTACACAGGGTGCCATCCTTTATATAGAGGCCATACAAGGTGCAGGGTTCACCCTACAGCCGCCATTTTGATTACACAGGGTGCCATCCTTTATATAGAGGCCATACAATGTGCAGGGTCCACCCTACAGCCGCCATTTTGATTACACAGGGTGCCATCCTTTATATAGAGGCCATACAATGTGCAGGGTCCACCCTACAGCCGCCATTTTGATTACACAGGGTGCCATCCTTTATATAGAGGCCATACAATGTGCAGGGTTCACCCTACAGCCGCCATTTTGATTACACAGGGTGCCATCCTTTATATAGAATCCATACAATGTGCAGGGTCCACCCTACAGCCGCCATTTTGATTACACAGGGCGCCATACCTTTATATAGAGGCCATACAAGGTACAGGGTCCACCCTACAGCCGCCATTTTGATTACACAGGGTGCCATCCTATATATAGAGGCCATACAAGGTACAGGGTCCACCTTACAGCCTCCATTTTGATTACACAGGGTGCCATCTTTTATATAGAATCCATACAATGTGCAGAGTCCACCCTACAGCCGCCATTTTGATTACACAGGGTGCCATCCTATATATAGAGGCCATACAATGTGCAGGGTTCACCCTACAGCCGCCATTTTGATTACACAGGGTGCCATCCTTTATATAGAATCCATACAATGTGCAGGGTCCACCCTACAGCCGCCATTTTGATCCACCCTATAGCCTCCATTTTGATTACACAGGGTGCCATCCTATATATAGAGGCTATACAAGGTGCAGGGTTCACCCTACAGCCTCCATTTTGATTACACAGGGTGCCATCCTTTATATAGAGGCCATACAATGTGCAGGGTCCACCCTACAGCCGCCATTTTGATCCACCCTACAGCCTCCATTTTGATTACACAGGGTGCCATCCTATATATAGAGGCCATACAAGGTGCAGGGTTCACCCTACAGCCTCCATTTTGATTACACAGGGTGCCATCCTTTATATAGAGGCCATACAATGTGCAGGGTCCACCCTACAGCCGCCATTTTGATTACACAGGGTGCCATCCTTTATATAGAGGCCATACAATGTGCAGGGTCCACCCTACAGCCGCCATTTTGATTACACAGGGTGCCATCCTATATATAGAGGCCATACAATGTGCAGGGTTCACCCTACAGCCGCCATTTTGATTACACAGGGTGCCATCCTATATATAGAGTCCATACAATGTGCAGGGTCCACCCTACAGCCTCCATTTTGATTACACAGGGTGCCATCCTTTATATAGAGGCCATACAATGTGCAGGGTCCACCCTACAGCCGCCATTTTGATTACACAGGGTGCCATCCTATATATAGAGGCCATACAAGGTACAGGGTCCACCTTACAGCCTCCATTTTGATTACACAGGGTGCCATCCTTTATATAGAATCCATACAATGTGCAGGGTCCACCCTACAGCCGCCATTTTGATTACACAGGGTGCCATCCTTTATATAGAGGCCATACAAGGTACAGGGTCCACCCTACAGCCGCCATTTTGATTACACAGGGTGCCATCCTTTATATAGAATCCATACAATGTGCAGGGTCCACCCTACAGCCTCCATTTTGATTACACAGGGTGCCATCCTTTATATAGAGGCCATACAATGTGCAGGGTTCACCCTAAAGCCGCCATTTTGACTACACAGGGTGCCATCCTTTATATAGAGGCCATACAATGTGCAGGGTCCACCCTACAGCCGCCATTTTGATTACACAGGGTGCCATCCTTTATATAGAGGCCATACAAGGTACAGGGTCCACCCTACAGCCTCCATTTTGATTACACAGGGTGCCATCCTTTATATAGAATCCATACAATGTGCAGGGTCCACCCTACAGCCTCCATTTTGATTACACAGGGTGCCATCCTATATATAGAGGCCATACAAGGTGCAGGGTTCACCCTACAGCCTCCATTTTGATTACACAGGGTGCCATCCTATATATAGAGGCCATACAAGGTGCAGGGTTCACCCTACAGCCTCCATTTTGATTACACAGGGTGCCATCCTTTATATAGAGGCCATACAATGTGCAGGGTTCACCCTACAGCCGCCATTTTGATTACACAGGGTGCCATCCTTTATATAGAGGCCATACAAGGTACAGGGTCCACCCTACAGCCGCCATTTTGATTACACAGGGTGCCATCCTTTATATAGAATCCATACAATGTGCAGGGTCCACCCTACAGCCGCCATTTTGATTACACAAGGTGCCATCCTTTATATAGAGGCCATACAAGGTACAGGGTCCACCCTACAGCCGCCATTTTGATTACACAGGGTGCCATCCTATATATAGAGGCCATACAAGGTACAGGGTCCACCCTACAGCCTCCATTTTGATTACACAGGGTGCCATCCTTTATATAGAATCCATACAATGTGCAGGGTCCACCCTACAGCCGCCATTTTGATTACACAGGGTGCCATCCTTTATATAGAGGCCATACAATGTGCAGGGTCCACCCTACAGCCGCCATTTTGATTACACAGGGTGCCATCCTTTATATAGAAGCCATACAATGTGCAGGGTCCACCCTACAGCCGCCATTTTGATTACACAGGGTGCCATCCTTTATATAGAGTCCATACAATGTGCAGGGTCCACCCTACAGCCGCCATTTTGATTACACAGGGTGCCATCCTTTATATAGAGGCCATACAAGGTACAGGGTCCACCCTACAGCCGCCATTTTGATCCACCCTACAGCCTCCATTTTGATTACACAGGGTGCCATCCTATATATAGAGGCCATACAAGGTGCAGGGTCCACCCTACAGCCTCCATTTTGATTACACAGGGTGCCATCCTTTATATAGAATCCATACAATGTGCAGGGTCCACCCTACAGCCGCCATTTTGATTACACAGGGTGCCATCCTTTATATAGAGGCCATACAAGGTACAGGGTCCACCCTACAGCCGCCATTTTGATTACACAGGGTGCCATCCTTTATATAGAATCCATACAATGTGCAGGGTCCACCCTACAGCCTCCATTTTGATTACACAGGGTGCCATCCTTTATATAGAGGCCATACAATGTGCAGGGTCCACCCTACAGCCGCCATTTTGATTACACAGGGTGCCATCCTTTATATAGAGGCCATACAATGTGCAGGGTCCACCCTACAGCCGCCATTTTGATTACACAGGGTGCCATCCTTTATATAGAGGCCATACAAGGTACAGGGTCCACCCTACAGCCGCCATTTTGATTACACAGGGTGCCATCCTTTATATAGAATCCATACAATGTGCAGGGTCCACCCTACAGCCTCCATTTTGATTACACAGGGTGCCATCCTATATATAGAGGCCATACAAGGTGCAGGGTTCACCCTACAGCCTCCATTTTGATTACACAGGGTGCCATCCTTTATATAGAGGCCATACAAGGTGCAGGGTCCACCCTACAGCCGCCATTTTGATTACACAGGGTGCCATCCTTTATATAGAGGCCATACAATGTGCAGGGTCCACCCTACAGCCGCCATTTTGATTACACAGGGTGCCATCCTTTATATAGAGGCCATACAAGGTACAGGGTCCACCCTACAGCCGCCATTTTGATTACACAGGGTGCCATCCTTTATATAGAATCCATACAATGTGCAGGGTCCACCCTACAGCCGCCATTTTGATTACACAGGGTGCCATCCTTTATATAGAGGCCATACAAGGTACAGGGTCCACCCTACAGCCGCCATTTTGATTACACAGGGTGCCATCCTATATATAGAGGCCATACAAGGTACAGGGTCCACCCTACAGCCTCCATTTTGATTACACAGGGTGCCATCCTTTATATAGAAGCCATACAATGTGCAGGGTCCACCCTACAGCCGCCATTTTGATTACACAGGGTGCCATCCTATATATAGAGGCCATACAATGTGCAGGGTCCACCCTACAGCCGCCATTTTGATTACACAGGGTGCCATCCTTTATATAGAGGCCATACAATGTGCAGGGTCCACCCTACAGCCGCCATTTTGATTACACAGGGTGCCATCCTTTATATAGAGGCCATACAATGTGCAGGGTCCACCCTACAGCCGCCATTTTGATTACACAGGGTGCCATCCTTTATATAGAGGCCATACAAGGTACAGGGTCCACCCTACAGCCGCCATTTTGATCCACCCTACAGCCTCCATTTTGATTACACAGGGTGCCATCCTTTATATAGAGGCCATACAAGGTGCAGGGTCCACCCTACAGCCGCCATTTTGATTACACAGGGTGCCATCCTTTATATAGAGGCCATACAAGGTGCAGGGTCCACCCTACAGCCGCCATTTTGATTACACAGGGTGCCATCCTTTATATAGAGGCCATACAATGTGCAGGGTCCACCCTACAGCCGCCATTTTGATTACACAGGGTGCCATCCTTTATATAGAGGCCATACAATGTGCAGGGTCCACCCTACAGCCGCCATTTTGATTACACAGGGTGCCATCCTTTATATAGAGGCCATACAAGGTACAGGGTCCACCCTACAGCCTCCATTTTGATTACACAGGGTGCCATCCTTTATATAGAATCCATACAATGTGCAGGGTCCACCCTACAGCCGCCATTTTGATTACACAGGGTGCCATCCTTTATATAGAGGCCATACAAGGTACAGGGTCCACCCTACAGCCGCCATTTTGATTACACAGGGTGCCATCCTTTATATAGAGGCCATACAATGTGCAGGGTCCACCCTACAGCCTCCATTTTGATTACACAGGGTGCCATCCTTTATATAGAGGCCATACAATGTGCAGGGTCCACCCTACAGCCGCCATTTTGATTACACAGGGTGCCATCCTTTATATAGAGGCCATACAATGTGCAGGGTCCACCCTACAGCCGCCATTTTGATTACACAGGGTGCCATCCTTTATATAGAGGCCATACAATGTGCAGGGTCCACCCTACAGCCGCCATTTTGATTACACAGGGTGCCATCCTTTATATAGAGGCCATACAAGGTGCAGGGTCCACCCTACAGCCTCCATTTTGATTACACAGGGTGCCATCCTTTATATAGAGGCCATACAATGTGCAGGGTCCACCCTACAGCCGCCATTTTGATTACACAGGGTGCCATCCTTTATATAGAGGCCATACAAGGTGCAGGGTCCACCCTACAGCCGCCATTTTGATTACACAGGGTGCCATCCTTTATATAGAATCCATACAATGTGCAGGGTCCACCCTACAGCCGCCATTTTGATCCACCCTACAGCCTCCATTTTGATTACACAGGGTGCCATCCTTTATATAGAGGCCATACAAGGTGCAGGGTCCACCCTACAGCCTCCATTTTGATTACACAGGGTGCCATCCTTTATATAGAGGCCATACAATGTGCAGGGTCCACCCTACAGCCGCCATTTTGATTACACAGGGTGCCATCCTTTATATAGAGGCCATACAATGTGCAGGGTCCACCCTACAGCCGCCATTTTGATCCATTTTGATTACACAGGGTGCCATCCTATATATAGAGGCCATACAAGGTGCAGGGTCCACCCTACAGCCGCCATTTTGATTACACAGGGTGCCATCCTTTATATAGAGGCCATACAATGTGCAGGGTCCACCCTACAGCCGCCATTTTGATTACACAGGGTGCCATCCTTTATATAGAGGCCATACAAGGTACAGGGTCCACCCTACAGCCGCCATTTTGATTACACAGGGTGCCATCCTTTATATAGAGGCCATACAATGTGCAGGGTCCACCCTACAGCCGCCATTTTGATTACACAGGGTGCCATCCTTTATATAGAGGCCATACAAGGTGCAGGGTCCACCCTACAGCCTCCATTTTGATTACACAGGGTGCCATCCTTTATATAGAGGCCATACAAGGTGCAGGGTCCACCCTACAGCCTCCATTTTGATTACACAGGGTGCCATCCTTTATATAGAGGCCATACAAGGTGCAGGGTCCACCCTACAGCCGCCATTTTGATTACACAGGGTGCCATCCTTTATATATAAGGCCATACAAGGTACAGGGTCCACCCTACAGCCGCCATTTTGATTACACAGGGTGCCATCCTTTATATAGAGGCCATACAATGTGCAGGGTCCACCCTACAGCCGCCATTTTGATTACACAGGGTGCCATCCTTTATATAGAGGCCATACAAGGTACAGGGTCCACCCTACAGCCGCCATTTTGATTACACAGGGTGCCATCCTATATATAGAGGCCATACAAGGTACAGGGTCCACCCTACAGCCTCCATTTTGATTACACAGGGTGCCATCCTTTATATAGAGTCCATACAATGTGCAGGGTCCACCCTACAGCCGCCATTTTGATTACACAGGGTGCCATCCTTTATATAGAGGCCATACAAGGTGCAGGGTCCACCCTACAGCCGCCATTTTGATTACACAGGGTGCCATCCTTTATATAGAGGCCATACAAGGTGCAGGGTCCACCCTACAGCCGCCATTTTGATTACACAGGGTGCCATCCTTTATATAGAGGCCATACAATGTGCAGGGTCCACCCTACAGCCGCCATTTTGATTACACAGGGTGCCATCCTTTATATAGAGGCCATACAAGGTGCAGGGTCCACCCTACAGCCGCCATTTTGATTACACAGGGTGCCATCCTTTATATAGAGGCCATCCAAAATGTGCAGGGTCCACCCTACAGCCTCCATTTTGATTACACAGGGTGCCATCCTTTATATAGAGGCCATACAAGGTGCAGGGTCCACCCTACAGCCGCCATTTTGATTACACAGGGTGCCATCCTTTATATAGAGGCCATACAAGGTGCAGGGTCCACCCTACAGCCGCCATTTTGATTACACAGGGTGCCATCCTTTATATAGAGGCCATACAATGTGCAGGGTCCACCCTACAGCCGCCATTTTGATTACACAGGGTGCCATCCTTTATATAGAGGCCATACAATGTGCAGGGTCCACCCTACAGCCGCCATTTTGATTACACAGGGTGCCATCCTTTATATAGAGGCCATACAAGGTACAGGGTCCACCCTACAGCCTCCATTTTGATTACACAGGGTGCCATCCTTTATATAGAATCCATACAATGTGCAGGGTCCACCCTACAGCCGCCATTTTGATTACACAGGGTGCCATCCTTTATATAGAGGCCATACAAGGTACAGGGTCCACCCTACAGCCGCCATTTTGATTACACAGGGTGCCATCCTTTATATAGAGGCCATACAATGTGCAGGGTCCACCCTACAGCCGCCATTTTGATTACACAGGGTGCCATCCTTTATATAGAGGCCATACAATGTGCAGGGTCCACCCTACAGCCGCCATTTTGATTACACAGGGTGCCATCCTTTATATAGAGGCCATACAATGTGCAGGGTCCACCCTACAGCCGCCATTTTGATTACACAGGGTGCCATCCTTTATATAGAGGCCATACAATGTGCAGGGTCCACCCTACAGCCGCCATTTTGATTACACAGGGTGCCATCCTTTATATAGAGGCCATACAAGGTGCAGGGTCCACCCTACAGCCTCCATTTTGATTACACAGGGTGCCATCCTTTATATAGAGGCCATACAATGTGCAGGGTCCACCCTACAGCCGCCATTTTGATTACACAGGGTGCCATCCTTTATATAGAGGCCATACAAGGTGCAGGGTCCACCCTACAGCCGCCATTTTGATTACACAGGGTGCCATCCTTTATATAGAGGCCATACAATGTGCAGGGTCCACCCTACAGCCGCCATTTTGATCCACCCACAGGTGCCATCCTTTGATACACCCATACAATACCACCCTACAGCCTCCATTTTGATTACACAGGGTGAGCCATCCTTTATATAGAACCATACAAGGCCATACAAGTGCAGGGTCCACCCTACAGCCTCCATTTTGATTACACAGGGTGCCATCCCCTATATAGAAGAGATACACAAGGTGCATTACAGGGTCCACCCACCTTATACAGCCCCCATTTTGATTACACAGGGTGCCATCCTTTATATAGAGGCCATACAAGGTGCAGGGTCCACCCTACAGCCGCCATTTTGATTACACAGGGTGCCATCCTTTATATAGAGGCCATACAATGTGCAGGGTCCACCCTACAGCCGCCATTTTGATTACACAGGGTGCCATCCTTTATATAGAGGCCATACAAGGTGCAGGGTCCACCCTACAGCCGCCATTTTGATTACACAGGGTGCCATCCTTTATATAGAGGCCATACAAGGTGCAGGGTCCACCCTACAGCCTCCATTTTGATTACACAGGGTGCCATCCTTTATATAGAGGCCATACAATGTGCAGGGTCCACCCTACAGCCGCCATTTTGATTACACAGGGTGCCATCCTTTATATAGAGGCCATACAAGGTGCAGGGTCCACCCTACAGCCGCCATTTTGATTACACAGGGTGCCATCCTTTATATAGAGGCCATACAATGTGCAGGGTCCACCCTACAGCCGCCATTTTGATTACACAGGGTGCCATCCTTTATATAGAGGCCATACAAGGTGCAGGGTCCACCCTACAGCCGCCATTTTGATTACACAGGGTGCCATCCTTTATATAGAGGCCATACAAGGTACAGGGTCCACCCTACAGCCGCCATTTTGATCCACCAACCCCATTTTGATTACACAGGGTGCCATCCTTTATATAGAGGCCATACAAGGTGCAGGGTCCACCCTACAGCCGCCATTTTGATTACACAGGGTGCCATCCTTTATATAGAGGCCATACAAGGTGCAGGGTCCACCCTACAGCCGCCATTTTGATTACACAGGGTGCCATCCTTTATATAGAGGCCATACAATGTGCAGGGTCCACCCTACAGCCTCCATTTTGATTACACAGGGTGCCATCCTTTATATAGAGGCCATACAAGGTGCAGGGTCCACCCTACAGCCGCCATTTTGATTACACAGGGTGCCATCCTATATATAGAGGCCATACAAGGTACAGGGTCCACCCTACAGCCGCCATTTTGATTACACAGGGTGCCATCCTTTATATAGAAGCCATACAATGTGCAGGGTCCACCCTACAGCCGCCATTTTGATTACACAGGGTGCCATCCTTTATATAGAGGCCATACAAGGTACAGGGTCCACCCTACAGCCGCCATTTTGATTACACAGGGTGCCATCCTTTATATAGAGGCCATACAATGTGCAGGGTCCACCCTACAGCCGCCATTTTGATTACACAGGGTGCCATCCTTTATATAGAGGCCATACAATGTGCAGGGTCCACCCTACAGCCGCCATTTTGATTACACAGGGTGCCATCCTTTATATAGAGGCCATACAATGTGCAGGGTCCACCCTACAGCCGCCATTTTGATTACACAGGGTGCCATCCTTTATATAGAAGCCATACAATGTGCAGGGTCCACCCTACAGCCGCCATTTTGATTACACAGGGTGCCATCCTTTATATAGAGGCCATACAAGGTGCAGGGTCCACCCTACAGCCTCCATTTTGATTACACAGGGTGCCATCCTTTATATAGAGGCCATACAATGTGCAGGGTCCACCCTACAGCCGCCATTTTGATTACACAGGGTGCCATCCTTTATATAGAGGCCATACAATGTGCAGGGTCCACCCTACAGCCGCCATTTTGATTACACAGGGTGCCATCCTTTATATAGAGGCCATACAATGTGCAGGGTCCACCCTACAGCCGCCATTTTGATCCACCCTACAGCCTCCATTTTGATTACACAGGGTGCCATCCTTTATATAGAGGCCATACAAGGTGCAGGGTCCACCCTACAGCCTCCATTTTGATTACACAGGGTGCCATCCTTTATATAGAGGCCATACAATGTGCAGGGTCCACCCTACAGCCGCCATTTTGATTACACAGGGTGCCATCCTTTATATAGAGGCCATACAATGTGCAGGGTCCACCCTACAGCCGCCATTTTGATCCACCCTACAGCCTCCATTTTGATTACACAGGGTGCCATCCTTTATATAGAGGCCATACAAGGTACAGGGTCCACCCTACAGCCGCCATTTTGATTACACAGGGTGCCATCCTTTATATAGAAGCCATACAATGTGCAGGGTCCACCCTACAGCCGCCATTTTGATTACACAGGGTGCCATCCTTTATATAGAGGCCATACAAGGTACAGGGTCCACCCTACAGCCTCCATTTTGATTACACAGGGTGCCATCCTTTATATAGAGGCCATACAATGTGCAGGGTCCACCCTACAGCCGCCATTTTGATTACACAGGGTGCCATCCTTTATATAGAGGCCATACAAGGTGCAGGGTCCACCCTACAGCCGCCATTTTGATTACACAGGGTGCCATCCTTTATATAGAGGCCATACAAGGTGCAGGGTCCACCCTACAGCCTCCATTTTGATTACACAGGGTGCCATCCTATATATAGAGGCCATACAAGGTGCAGGGTCCACCCTACAGCCGCCATTTTGATTACACAGGGTGCCATCCTTTATATAGAGGCCATACAATGTGCAGGGTCCACCCTACAGCCGCCATTTTGATTACACAGGGTGCCATCCTTTATATAGAGGCCATACAAGGTACAGGGTCCACCCTACAGCCGCCATTTTGATTACACAGGGTGCCATCCTTTATATAGAGGCCATACAATGTGCAGGGTCCACCCTACAGCCGCCATTTTGATTACACAGGGTGCCATCCTTTATATAGAGGCCATACAAGGTACAGGGTCCACCCTACAGCCGCCATTTTGATTACACAGGGTGCCATCCTTTATATAGAGGCCATACAAGGTACAGGGTCCACCCTACAGCCTCCATTTTGATTACACAGGGTGCCATCCTTTATATAGAAGCCATACAATGTGCAGGGTCCACCCTACAGCCGCCATTTTGATTACACAGGGTGCCATCCTTTATATAGAGGCCATACAAGGTGCAGGGTCCACCCTACAGCCGCCATTTTGATTACACAGGGTGCCATCCTTTATATAGAGGCCATACAATGTGCAGGGTCCACCCTACAGCCGCCATTTTGATTACACAGGGTGCCATCCTTTATATAGAGGCCATACAAGGTACAGGGTCCACCCTACAGCCGCCATTTTGATTACACAGGGTGCCATCCTTTATATAGAGGCCATACAATGTGCAGGGTCCACCCTACAGCCGCCATTTTGATTACACAGGGTGCCATCCTATATATAGAGGCCATACAAGGTACAGGGTCCACCCTACAGCCGCCATTTTGATTACACAGGGTGCCATCCTTTATATAGAAGCCATACAATGTGCAGGGTCCACCCTACAGCCGCCATTTTGATCCACCCTACAGCCTCCATTTTGATTACACAGGGTGCCATCCTTTATATAGAGGCCATACAAGGTGCAGGGTCCACCCTACAGCCGCCATTTTGATTACACAGGGTGCCATCCTTTATATAGAGGCCATACAATGTGCAGGGTCCACCCTACAGCCGCCATTTTGATTACACAGGGTGCCATCCTTTATATAGAGGCCATACAATGTGCAGGGTCCACCCTACAGCCGCCATTTTGATTACACAGAACAAGGTGCCATCCTATATATAGAGGCCATACAAGGTGCAGGGTCCACCCTACAGCCTCCATTTTGATTACACAGGGTGCCATCCTTTATATAGAGGCCATACAATGTGCAGGGTCCACCCTACAGCCGCCATTTTGATTACACAGGGTGCCATCCTTTATATAGAGGCCATACAAGGTGCAGGGTCCACCCTACAGCCGCCATTTTGATTACACAGGGTGCCATCCTTTATATAGAAGCCATACAATGTGCAGGGTCCACCCTACAGCCGCCATTTTGATTACACAGGGTGCCATCCTTTATATAGAGGCCATACAAGGTGCAGGGTCCACCCTACAGCCTCCATTTTGATTACACAGGGTGCCATCCTATATATAGAGGCCATACAAGGTGCAGGGTCCACCCTACAGCCTCCATTTTGATTACACAGGGTGCCATCCTTTATATAGAGGCCATACAATGTGCAGGGTCCACCCTACAGCCGCCATTTTGATTACACAGGGTGCCATCCTTTATATAGAGGCCATACAAGGTACAGGGTCCACCCTACAGCCGCCATTTTGATTACACAGGGTGCCATCCTTTATATAGAGGCCATACAATGTGCAGGGTCCACCCTACAGCCGCCATTTTGATTACACAGGGTGCCATCCTTTATATAGAGGCCATACAAGGTACAGGGTCCACCCTACAGCCGCCATTTTGATTACACAGGGTGCCATCCTTTATATAGAGGCCATACAAGGTACAGGGTCCACCCTACAGCCTCCATTTTGATTACACAGGGTGCCATCCTTTATATAGAGGCCATACAATGTGCAGGGTCCACCCTACAGCCGCCATTTTGATTACACAGGGTGCCATCCTTTATATAGAGGCCATACAAGGTGCAGGGTCCACCCTACAGCCGCCATTTTGATTACACAGGGTGCCATCCTTTATATAGAGGCCATACAATGTGCAGGGTCCACCCTACAGCCGCCATTTTGATTACACAGGGTGCCATCCTTTATATAGAGGCCATACAATGTGCAGGGTCCACCCTACAGCCGCCATTTTGATTACACAGGGTGCCATCCTTTATATAGAGGCCATACAAGGTACAGGGTCCACCCTACAGCCGCCATTTTGATCCACCCTACAGCCTCCATTTTGATTACACAGGGTGCCATCCTATATATAGAGGCCATACAAGGTGCAGGGTCCACCCTACAGCCTCCATTTTGATTACACAGGGTGCCATCCTTTATATAGAGGCCATACAATGTGCAGGGTCCACCCTACAGCCGCCATTTTGATTACACAGGGTGCCATCCTTTATATAGAGGCCATACAAGGTACAGGGTCCACCCTACAGCCGCCATTTTGATTACACAGGGTGCCATCCTTTATATAGAGGCCATACAATGTGCAGGGTCCACCCTACAGCCGCCATTTTGATTACACAGGGTGCCATCCTTTATATAGAGGCCATACAAGGTACAGGGTCCACCCTACAGCCGCCATTTTGATTACACAGGGTGCCATCCTTTATATAGAGGCCATACAATGTGCAGGGTCCACCCTACAGCCGCCATTTTGATTACACAGGGTGCCATCCTTTATATAGAGGCCATACAAGGTACAGGGTCCACCCTACAGCCGCCATTTTGATTACACAGGGTGCCATCCTTTATATAGAGGCCATACAAGGTACAGGGTCCACCCTACAGCCTCCATTTTGATTACACAGGGTGCCATCCTTTATATAGAGTCCATACAATGTGCAGGGTCCACCCTACAGCCGCCATTTTGATTACACAGGGTGCCATCCTTTATATAGAGGCCATACAATGTGCAGGGTCCACCCTACAGCCGCCATTTTGATTACACAGGGTGCCATCCTATATATAGAGGCCATACAAGGTGCAGGGTCCACCCTACAGCCTCCATTTTGATTACACAGGGTGCCATCCTATATATAGAGGCCATACAAGGTGCAGGGTCCACCCTACAGCCTCCATTTTGATTACACAGGGTGCCATCCTTTATATAGAGGCCATACAATGTGCAGGGTCCACCCTACAGCCGCCATTTTGATTACACAGGGTGCCATCCTTTATATAGAGGCCATACAAGGTACAGGGTCCACCCTACAGCCGCCATTTTGATTACACAGGGTGCCATCCTTTATATAGAATCCATACAATGTGCAGGGTCCACCCTACAGCCGCCATTTTGATTACACAGGGTGCCATCCTTTATATAGAGGCCATACAAGGTACAGGGTCCACCCTACAGCCGCCATTTTGATTACACAGGGTGCCATCCTATATATAGAGGCCATACAAGGTACAGGGTCCACCCTACAGCCTCCATTTTGATTACACAGGGTGCCATCCTTTATATAGAATCCATACAATGTGCAGGGTCCACCCTACAGCCGCCATTTTGATTACACAGGGTGCCATCCTTTATATAGAGGCCATACAATGTGCAGGGTCCACCCTACAGCCGCCATTTTGATTACACAGGGTGCCATCCTATATATAGAGGCCATACAAGGTGCAGGGTCCACCCTACAGCCTCCATTTTGATTACACAGGGTGCCATCCTTTATATAGAGGCCATACAATGTGCAGGGTCCACCCTACAGCCGCCATTTTGATTACACAGGGTGCCATCCTTTATATAGAGGCCATACAAGGTACAGGGTCCACCCTACAGCCGCCATTTTGATTACACAGGGTGCCATCCTTTATATAGAATCCATACAATGTGCAGGGTCCACCCTACAGCCGCCATTTTGATTACACAGGGTGCCATCCTTTATATAGAGGCCATACAAGGTACAGGGTCCACCCTACAGCCGCCATTTTGATTACACAGGGTGCCATCCTATATATAGAGGCCATACAAGGTACAGGGTCCACCCTACAGCCTCCATTTTGATTACACAGGGTGCCATCCTTTATATAGAATCCATACAATGTGCAGGGTCCACCCTACAGCCGCCATTTTGATTACACAGGGTGCCATCCTATATATAGAGGCCATACAATGTGCAGGGTCCACCCTACAGCCTCCATTTTGATTACACAGGGTGCCATCCTTTATATAGAATCCATACAATGTGCAGGGTCCACCCTACAGCCGCCATTTTGATCCACCTACAGCCTCCATTTTGATTACACAGGGTGCCATCCTTTATATAGAGGCCATACAAGGTGCAGGGTCCACCCTACAGCCTCCATTTTGATTACACAGGGTGCCATCCTTTATATAGAGGCCATACAATGTGCAGGGTCCACCCTACAGCCGCCATTTTGATTACACAGGGTGCCATCCTTTATATAGAGGCCATACAATGTGCAGGGTCCACCCTACAGCCGCCATTTTGATTACACAGGGTGCCATCCTTTATATAGAGGCCATACAATGTGCAGGGTCCACCCTACAGCCGCCATTTTGATTACACAGGGTGCCATCCTTTATATAGAGGCCATACAATGTGCAGGGTCCACCCTACAGCCGCCATTTTGATTACACAGGGTGCCATCCTATATATAGACCATAAAAGGTGAAGGGTCCACCCTACAGCCGCCATTTTGATTACACAGGGTGCCATCCTTTATATAGAGGCCATACAATGTGCAGGGTCCACCCTACAGCCGCCATTTTGATTACACAGGGTGCCATCCTTTATATAGAAGCCATACAATGTGCAGGGTCCACCCTACAGCCGCCATTTTGATTACACAGGGTGCCATCCTTTATATAGAGGCCATACAATGTGCAGGGTCCACCCTACAGCCGCCATTTTGATTACACAGGGTGCCATCCTTTATATAGAGGCCATACAATGTGCAGGGTCCACCCTACAGCCGCCATTTTGATTACACAGGGTGCCATCCTTTATATAGAGGCCATACAAGGTACAGGGTCCACCCTACAGCCGCCATTTTGATTACACAGGGTGCCATCCTTTATATAGAGGCCATACAATGTGCAGGGTCCACCCTACAGCCGCCATTTTGATTACACAGGGTGCCATCCTTTATATAGAGGCCATACAAGGTACAGGGTCCACCCTACAGCCGCCATTTTGATTACACAGGGTGCCATCCTTTATATAGAGGCCATACAATGTGCAGGGTCCACCCTACAGCCGCCATTTTGATTACACAGGGTGCCATCCTTTATATAGAGGCCATACAATGTGCAGGGTCCACCCTAACAGCCTCCATTTTGATTACACAGGGTGCCATCCTTTATATAGAGGCCATACAAGGTGCAGGGTCCACCCTACAGCCGCCATTTTGATTACACAGGGTGCCATCCTTTATATAGAGGCCATACAATGTGCAGGGTCCACCCTACAGCCGCCATTTTGATTACACAGGGTGCCATCCTTTATATAGAGGCCATACAAGGTGCAGGGTCCACCCTACAGCCGCCATTTTGATTACACAGGGTGCCATCCTTTATATAGAGGCCATACAATGTGCAGGGTCCACCCTACAGCCGCCATTTTGATTACACAGGGTGCCATCCTTTATATAGAGGCCATACAAGGTGCAGGGTCCACCCTACAGCCGCCATTTTGATTACACAGGGTGCCATCCTTTATATAGAGGCCATACAAGGTGCAGGGTCCACCCTACAGCCGCCATTTTGATTACACAGGGTGCCATCCTTTATATAGAGGCCATACAATGTGCAGGGTCCACCCTACAGCCGCATTTGATCCACCCTACAGCCGCCATTTTGATTACACAGGGTGCCATCCTTTATATAGAGGCCATACAAGGTGCAGGGTCCACCCTACAGCCGCCATTTTGATTACACAGGGTGCCATCCTTTATATAGAGGCCATACAATGTGCAGGGTCCACCCTACAGCCGCCATTTTGATTACACAGGGTGCCATCCTTTATATAGAGGCCATACAAGGTACAGGGTCCACCCTACAGCCGCCATTTTGATTACACAGGGTGCCATCCTTTATATAGAGGCCATACAATGTGCAGGGTCCACCCTACAGCCGCCATTTTGATTACACAGGGTGCCATCCTTTATATAGAGGCCATACAAGGTACAGGGTCCACCCTACAGCCGCCATTTTGATTACACAGGGTGCCATCCTTTATATAGAGGCCATACAAGGTACAGGGTCCACCCTACAGCCTCCATTTTGATTACACAGGGTGCCATCCTTTATATAGAGGCCATACAATGTGCAGGGTCCACCCTACAGCCGCCATTTTGATTACACAGGGTGCCATCCTTTATATAGAGGCCATACAAGGTGCAGGGTCCACCCTACAGCCGCCATTTTGATTACACAGGGTGCCATCCTTTATATAGAGGCCATACAAGGTGCAGGGTCCACCCTACAGCCGCCATTTTGATTACACAGGGTGCCATCCTTTATATAGAGGCCATACAAGGTGCAGGGTCCACCCTACAGCCTCCATTTTGATTACACAGGGTGCCATCCTTTATATAGAGGCCATACAATGTGCAGGGTCCACCCTACAGCCGCCATTTTGATTACACAGGGTGCCATCCTTTATATAGAGGCCATACAAGGTACAGGGTCCACCCTACAGCCGCCATTTTGATTACACAGGGTGCCATCCTTTATATAGAATCCATACAATGTGCAGGGTCCACCCTACAGCCGCCATTTTGATTACACAGGGTGCCATCCTTTATATAGAGGCCATACAAGGTGCAGGGTCCACCCTACAGCCGCCATTTTGATTACACAGGGTGCCATCCTTTATATAGAGGCCATACAAGGTGCAGGGTCCACCCTACAGCCGCCATTTTGATTACACAGGGTGCCATCCTTTATATAGAGGCCATACAATGTGCAGGGTCCACCCTACAGCCGCCATTTTGATTACACAGGGTGCCATCCTTTATATAGAGGCCATACAATGTGCAGGGTCCACCCTACAGCCGCCATTTTGATTACACAGGGTGCCATCCTTTATATAGAGGCCATACAAGGTGCAGGGTCCACCCTACAGCCGCCATTTTGATTACACAGGGTGCCATCCTTTATATAGAGGCCATACAATGTGCAGGGTCCACCCTACAGCCGCCATTTTGATTACACAGGGTGCCATCCTTTATATAGAGGCCATACAAGGTACAGGGTCCACCCTACAGCCGCCATTTTGATTACACAGGGTGCCATCCTTTATATAGAGGCCATACAATGTGCAGGGTCCACCCTACAGCCGCCATTTTGATTACACAGGGTGCCATCCTTTATATAGAGGCCATACAAGGTACAGGGTCCACCCTACAGCCGCCATTTTGATTACACAGGGTGCCATCCTTTATATAGAGGCCATACAAGGTACAGGGTCCACCCTACAGCCTCCATTTTGATTACACAGGGTGCCATCCTTTATATAGAGGCCATACAATGTGCAGGGTCCACCCTACAGCCGCCATTTTGATCCACAGCCCCATTTTGATTACACAGGGTGCCATCCTTTATATAGAGGCCATACAAGGTGCAGGGTCCACCCTACAGCCTCCATTTTGATTACACAGGGTGCCATCCTTTATATAGAGGCCATACAATGTGCAGGGTCCACCCTACAGCCGCCATTTTGATTACACAGGGTGCCATCCTTTATATAGAGGCCATACAATGTGCAGGGTCCACCCTACAGCCGCCATTTTGATTACACAGGGTGCCATCCTTTATATAGAGGCCATACAATGTGCAGGGTCCACCCTACAGCCGCCATTTTGATTACACAGGGTGCCATCCTTTATATAGAGGCCATACAATGTGCAGGGTCCACCCTACAGCCGCCATTTTGATTACACAGGGTGCCATCCTTTATATAGAGGCCATACAATGTGCAGGGTCCACCCTACAGCCGCCATTTTGATTACACAGGGTGCCATCCTTTATATAGAGGCCATACAATGTGCAGGGTCCACCCTACAGCCGCCATTTTGATCACACAGCCCCATTTTGATTACACAGGGTGCCATCCTTTATATAGAGGCCATACAAGGTGCAGGGTCCACCCTACAGCCGCCATTTTGATTACACAGGGTGCCATCCTTTATATAGAGGCCATACAATGTGCAGGGTCCACCCTACAGCCGCCATTTTGATTACACAGGGTGCCATCCTTTATATAGAGGCCATACAATGTGCAGGGTCCACCCTACAGCCGCCATTTTGATTACACAGGGTGCCATCCTTTATATAGAGGCCATACAATGTGCAGGGTCCACCCTACAGCCGCCATTTTGATTACACAGGGTGCCATCCTTTATATAGAGGCCATACAATGTGCAGGGTCCACCCTACAGCCGCCATTTTGATTACACAGGGTGCCATCCTTTATATAGAGGCCATACAATGTGCAGGGTCCACCCTACAGCCGCCATTTTGATTACACAGGGTGCCATCCTTTATATAGAGGCCATACAATGTGCAGGGTCCACCCTACAGCCGCCATTTTGATTACACAGGGTGCCATCCTTTATATAGAGGCCATACAATGTGCAGGGTCCACCCTACAGCCGCCATTTTGATTACACAGGGTGCCATCCTTTATATAGAGGCCATACAAGGTGCAGGGTCCACCCTACAGCCGCCATTTTGATTACACAGGGTGCCATCCTTTATATAGAGGCCATACAATGTGCAGGGTCCACCCTACAGCCGCCATTTTGATTACACAGGGTGCCATCCTTTATATAGAGGCCATACAAGGTGTGCAGGGTCCACCCTACAGCCGCCATTTTGATTACACAGGGTGCCTTCCTTATATATATAGAGGCCATACAAGGTACAGGGTCCACCCTACAGCCGCCATTTTGATTACACAGGGTGCCATCCTTTATATAGAGGCCATACAATGTGCAGGGTCCACCCTACAGCCGCCATTTTGATTACACAGGGTGCCATCCTTTATATAGAGGCCATACAATGTGCAGGGTCCACCCTACAGCCGCCATTTTGATTACACAGGGTGCCATCCTTTATATAGAGGCCATACAATGTGCAGGGTCCACCCTACAGGCCATTTTGATCACACAGCCCCATTTTGATTACACAGGGTGCCATCCTTTATATAGAATACAAAGGGTCAGGGTTCACCCTACAGCCTCCATTTTGATTACACAGGGTGCCATCCTTTATATAGAGGCCATACAAGGTGCAGGGTCCACCCTACAGCCGCCATTTTGATTACACAGGGTGCCATCCTTTATATAGAGGCCATACAATGTGCAGGGTCCACCCTACAGCCGCCATTTTGATTACACAGGGTGCCATCCTTTATATAGAGGCCATACAATGTGCAGGGTCCACCCTACAGCCGCCATTTTGATTACACAGGGTGCCATCCTTTATATAGAGGCCATACAATGTGCAGGGTCCACCCTACAGCCGCCATTTTGATTACACAGGGTGCCATCCTTTATATAGAGGCCATACAAGGTACAGGGTCCACCCTACAGCCGCCATTTTGATTACACAGGGTGCCATCCTTTATATAGAGGCCATACAAGGTGCAGGGTCCACCCTACAGCCGCCATTTTGATTACACAGGGTGCCATCCTTTATATAGAGGCCATACAATGTGCAGGGTCCACCCTACAGCCGCCATTTTGATTACACAGGGTGCCATCCTTTATATAGAGGCCATACAAGGTGCAGGGTCCACCCTACAGCCGCCATTTTGATTACACAGGGTGCCATCCTTTATATAGAGGCCATACAATGTGCAGGGTCCACCCTACAGCCGCCATTTTGATTACACATTTTATAACCATACAAGGTGCCACCCTACAGCCCCATTTTGATTACACAGGGTGCCATCCTTTATATAGAAGGCCATATACAAGGTGCAGGGTCCACCCTACAGCCGCCATTTTGATTACACAGGGTGCCATCCTTTATATAGAGGCCATACAATGTGCAGGGTCCACCCTACAGCCGCCATTTTGATTACACAGGGTGCCATCCTTTATATAGAGGCCATACAATGTGCAGGGTCCACCCTACAGCCTCCATTTTGATTACACAGGGTGCCATCCTTTATATAGAGGCCATACAATGTGCAGGGTCCACCCTACAGCCGCCATTTTGATTACACAGGGTGCCATCCTTTATATAGAGGCCATACAAGGTGCAGGGTCCACCCTACAGCCGCCATTTTGATTACACAGGGTGCCATCCTTTATATAGAGGCCATACAAGGTGCAGGGTCCACCCTACAGCCGCCATTTTGATTACACAGGGTGCCATCCTTATATATAGAGGCCATACAATGTGCAGGGTCCACCCTACAGCCGCCATTTTGATTACACAGGGTGCCATCCTTTATATAGAGGCCATACAAGGTGCAGGGTCCACCCTACAGCCGCCATTTTGATTACACAGGGTGCCATCCTTTATATAGAGGCCATACAATGTGCAGGGTCCACCCTACAGCCGCCATTTTGATTACACAGGGTGCCATCCTTTATATAGAGGCCATACAATGTGCAGGGTCCACCCTACAGCCGCCATTTTGATTACACAGGGTGCCATCCTTTATATAGAATCCATACAAGTGCAGGGTCCACCCTACAGCCATCATTTTGATTACACAGTGCCATCCTATATATAGAGGCCATACAAGGTGCAGGGTCCACCCTACAGCCGCCATTTTGATTACACAGGGTGCCATCCTTTATATAGAGGCCATACAATGTGCAGGGTCCACCCTACAGCCGCCATTTTGATTACACAGGGTGCCATCCTTTATATAGAGGCCATACAAGGTGCAGGGTCCACCCTACAGCCTCCATTTTGATTACACAGGGTGCCATCCTTTATATAGAGGCCATACAATGTGCAGGGTCCACCCTACAGCCGCCATTTTGATTACACAGGGTGCCATCCTTTATATAGAGGCCATACAAGGTGCAGGGTCCACCCTACAGCCGCCATTTTGATTACACAGGGTGCCATCCTTTATATAGAGGCCATACAATGTGCAGGGTCCACCCTACAGCCGCCATTTTGATTACACAGGGTGCCATCCTTTATATAGAGGCCATACAATGTGCAGGGTCCACCCTACAGCCGCCATTTTGATTACACAGGGTGCCATCCTTTATATAGAGGCCATACAATGTGCAGGGTCCACCCTACAGCCGCCATTTTGATTACACAGGGTGCCATCCTTTATATAGAGGCCATACAAGGTGCAGGGTCCACCCTACAGCCTCCATTTTGATTACACAGGGTGCCATCCTTTATATAGAGGCCATACAATGTGCAGGGTCCACCCTACAGCCGCCATTTTGATTACACAGGGTGCCATCCTTTATATAGAGGCCATACAATGTGCAGGGTCCACCCTACAGCCGCCATTTTGATTACACAGGGTGCCATCCTTTATATAGAGGCCATACAATGTGCAGGGTCCACCCTACAGCCGCCATTTTGATTACACAGGGTGCCATCCTTTATATAGAGGCCATACAATGTGCAGGGTCCACCCTACAGCCTCCATTTTGATTACACAGGGTGCCATCCTTTATATAGAGGCCATACAAGGTGCAGGGTCCACCCTACAGCCGCCATTTTGATTACACAGGGTGCCATCCTTTATATAGAGGCCATACAATGTGCAGGGTCCACCCTACAGCCGCCATTTTGATTACACAGGGTGCCATCCTTTATATAGAGGCCATACAATGTGCAGGGTCCACCCTACAGCCGCCATTTTGATTACACAGGGTGCCATCCTTTATATAGAGGCCATACAAGGTGCAGGGTCCACCCTACAGCCGCCATTTTGATTACACAGGGTGCCATCCTTTATATAGAGGCCATACAAGGTGCAGGGTCCACCCTACAGCCGCCATTTTGATTACACAGGGTGCCATCCTTTATATAGAGGCCATACAATGTGCAGGGTCCACCCTACAGCCTCCATTTTGATTACACAGGGTGCCATCCTTTATATAGAGGCCATACAATGTGCAGGGTCCACCCTACAGCCGCCATTTTGATTACACAGGGTGCCATCCTTTATATAGAGGCCATACAAGGTGCAGGGTCCACCCTACAGCCGCCATTTTGATTACACAGGGTGCCATCCTTTATATAGAGGCCATACAAGGTGCAGGGTCCACCCTACAGCCTCCATTTTGATTACACAGGGTGCCATCCTTTATATAGAGGCCATACAATGTGCAGGGTCCACCCTACAGCCGCCATTTTGATTACACAGGGTGCCATCCTTTATATAGAGGCCATACAATGTGCAGGGTCCACCCTACAGCCGCCATTTTGATTACACAGGGTGCCATCCTTATATATAGAGGCCATACAAGGTGCAGGGTCCACCCTACAGCCGCCATTTTGATTACACAGGGTGCCATCCTTTATATAGAGGCCATACAATGTGCAGGGTCCACCCTACAGCCGCCATTTTGATTACACAGGGTGCCATCCTTTATATAGAGGCCATACAAGGTGCAGGGTCCACCCTACAGCCGCCATTTTGATTACACAGGGTGCCATCCTTTATATAGAGGCCATACAAGGTGCAGGGTCCACCCTACAGCCGCCATTTTGATTACACAGGGTGCCATCCTTTATATAGAGGCCATACAATGTGCAGGGTCCACCCTACAGCCGCCATTTTGATTACACAGGGTGCCATCCTTTATATAGAGGCCATACAATGTGCAGGGTCCACCCTACAGCCGCCATTTTGATTACACAGGGTGCCATCCTTTATATAGAGGCCATACAATGTGCAGGGTCCACCCTACAGCCGCCATTTTGATTACACAGGGTGCCATCCTTTATATAGAGGCCATACAATGTGCAGGGTCCACCCTACAGCCGCCATTTTGATTACACAGGGTGCCATCCTTTATATAGAGGCCATACAAGGTACAGGGTCCACCCTACAGCCGCCATTTTGATTACACAGGGTGCCATCCTTTATATAGAGGCCATACAATGTGCAGGGTCCACCCTACAGCCGCCATTTTGATTACACAGGGTGCCATCCTTTATATAGAGGCCATACAAGGTACAGGGTCCACCCTACAGCCGCCATTTTGATTACACAGGGTGCCATCCTTTATATAGAGGCCATACAATGTGCAGGGTCCACCCTACAGCCGCCATTTTGATTACACAGGGTGCCATCCTTTATATAGAGGCCATACAATGTGCAGGGTCCACCCTACAGCCTCCATTTTGATTACACAGGGTGCCATCCTTTATATAGAATAAAAGGGTGCCATCCTTTATATAGAGGCCATACAATGTGCAGGGTCCACCCTACAGCCGCCATTTTGATTACACAGGGTGCCATCCTTTATATAGAGGCCATACAAGGTGCAGGGTCCACCCTACAGCCGCCATTTTGATTACACAGGGTGCCATCCTTTATATAGAGGCCATACAAGGTGCAGGGTCCACCCTACAGCCTCCATTTTGATTACACAGGGTGCCATCCTTTATATAGAGGCCATACAAGGTGCAGGGTCCACCCTACAGCCGCCATTTTGATTACACAGGGTGCCATCCTTTATATAGAGGCCATACAATGTGCAGGGTCCACCCTACAGCCTCCATTTTGATTACACAGGGTGCCATCCTTTATATAGAGGCCATACAATGTGCAGGGTCCACCCTACAGCCGCCATTTTGATTACACAGGGTGCCATCCTTTATATAGAGGCCATACAAGGTGCAGGGTCCACCCTACAGCCGCCATTTTGATTACACAGGGTGCCATCCTTTATATAGAGGCCATACAAGGTGCAGGGTCCACCCTACAGCCGCCATTTTGATTACACAGGGTGCCATCCTTTATATAGAGGCCATACAAGGTGCAGGGTCCACCCTACAGCCGCCATTTTGATTACACAGGGTGCCATCCTTTATATAGAGGCCATACAATGTGCAGGGTCCACCCTACAGCCGCCATTTTGATTACACAGGGTGCCATCCTTTATATAGAGGCCATACAATGTGCAGGGTTCACCCTACAGCCGCCATTTTGATTACACAGGGTGCCATCCTTTATATAGAGGCCATACAAGGTGCAGGGTCCACCCTACAGCCGCCATTTTGATTACACAGGGTGCCATCCTTTATATAGAGGCCATACAAGGTGCAGGGTCCACCCTACAGCCTCCATTTTGATTACACAGGGTGCCATCCTTTATATAGAGGCCATACAATGTGCAGGGTCCACCCTACAGCCGCCATTTTGATTACACAGGGTGCCATCCTTTATATAGAGGCCATACAATGTGCAGGGTCCACCCTACAGCCGCCATTTTGATTACACAGGGTGCCATCCTTTATATAGAGGCCATACAATGTGCAGGGTCCACCCTACAGCCGCCATTTTGATTACACAGGGTGCCATCCTTTATATAGAGGCCATACAAGGTGCAGGGTCCACCCTACAGCCGCCATTTTGATTACACAGGGTGCCATCCTTTATATAGAGGCCATACAAGGTGCAGGGTCCACCCTACAGCCGCCATTTTGATTACACAGGGTGCCATCCTTTATATAGAGGCCATACAATGTGCAGGGTCCACCCTACAGCCGCCATTTTGATTACACAGGGTGCCATCCTTTATATAGAGGCCATACAATGTGCAGGGTCCACCCTACAGCCTCCATTTTGATTACACAGGGTGCCATCCTTTATATAGAGGCCATACAATGTGCAGGGTCCACCCTACAGCCTCCATTTTGATTACACAGGGTGCCATCCTTTATATAGAGGCCATACAATGTGCAGGGTCCACCCTACAGCCTCCATTTTGATTACACAGGGTGCCATCCTTTATATAGAATCCATACAATGTGCAGGGTCCACCCTACAGCCGCCATTTTGATTACACAGGGTGCCATCCTTTATATAGAGGCCATACAAGGTGCAGGGTCCACCCTACAGCCGCCATTTTGATTACACAGGGTGCCATCCTTTATATAGAGGCCATACAATGTGCAGGGTCCACCCTACAGCCGCCATTTTGATTACACAGGGTGCCATCCTTTATATAGAGGCCATACAAGGTGCAGGGTCCACCCTACAGCCGCCATTTTGATTACACAGGGTGCCATCCTTTATATAGAGGCCATACAATGTGCAGGGTCCACCCTACAGCCGCCATTTTGATTACACAGGGTGCCATCCTTTATATAGAGGCCATACAAGGTGCAGGGTCCACCCTACAGCCGCCATTTTGATTACACAGGGTGCCATCCTTTATATAGAGGCCATACAAGGTGCAGGGTTCACCCTACAGCCGCCATTTTGATTACACAGGGTGCCATCCTTTATATAGAGGCCATACAAGGTGCAGGGTCCACCCTACAGCCGCCATTTTGATTACACAGGGTGCCATCCTTTATATAGAGGCCATACAAGGTGCAGGGTTCACCCTACAGCCGCCATTTTGATTACACAGGGTGCCATCCTTTATATAGAGGCCATACAAGGTGCAGGGTCCACCCTACAGCCGCCATTTTGATTACACAGGGTGCCATCCTTTATATAGAGGCCATACAATGTGCAGGGTCCACCCTACAGCCTCCATTTTGATTACACAGGGTGCCATCCTTTATATAGAGGCCATACAATGTGCAGGGTCCACCCTACAGCCGCCATTTTGATTACACAGGGTGCCATCCTTTATATAGAGGCCATACAAGGTACAGGGTCCACCCTACAGCCGCCATTTTGATTACACAGGGTGCCATCCTTTATATAGAGGCCATACAAGGTACAGGGTTCACCCTACAGCCGCCATTTTGATTACACAGGGTGCCATCCTTTATATAGAGGCCATACAAGGTACAGGGTCCACCCTACAGCCTCCATTTTGATTACACAGGGTGCCATCCTTTATATAGAGGCCATACAATGTGCAGGGTCCACCCTACAGCCTCCATTTTGATTACACAGGGTGCCATCCTTTATATAGAGGCCATACAATGTGCAGGGTCCACCCTACAGCCGCCATTTTGATTACACAGGGTGCCATCCTTTATATAGAGGCCATACAAGGTGCAGGGTCCACCCTACAGCCGCCATTTTGATTACACAGGGTGCCATCCTTTATATAGAGGCCATACAATGTGCAGGGTCCACCCTACAGCCGCCATTTTGATTACACAGGGTGCCATCCTTTATATAGAGGCCATACAAGGTGCAGGGTCCACCCTACAGCCGCCATTTTGATTACACAGGGTGCCATCCTTTATATAGAGGCCATACAATGTGCAGGGTCCACCCTACAGCCGCCATTTTGATTACACAGGGTGCCATCCTTTATATAGAGGCCATACAATGTGCAGGGTCCACCCTACAGCCGCCATTTTGATTACACAGGGTGCCATCCTTTATATAGAGGCCATACAAGGTGCAGGGTTCACCCTACAGCCGCCATTTTGATTACACAGGGTGCCATCCTTTATATAGAGGCCATACAAGGTACAGGGTCCACCCTACAGCCGCCATTTTGATTACACAGGGTGCCATCCTTTATATAGAGGCCATACAATGTGCAGGGTCCACCCTACAGCCGCCATTTTGATTACACAGGGTGGCCATCCTTTATATAGAGGCCATACAATGTGCAGGGTTCACCCTACAGCCGCCATTTTGATTACACAGGGTGCCATCCTTTATATAGAGGCCATACAATGTGCAGGGTTCACCCTACAGCCTCCATTTTGATTACACAGGGTGCCATCCTTTATATAGAGGCCATACAATGTGCAGGGTCCACCCTACAGCCTCCATTTTGATTACACAGGGTGCCATCCTTTATATAGAGGCCATACAAGGTGCAGGGTCCACCCTACAGCCGCCATTTTGATTACACAGGGTGCCATCCTTTATATAGAGGCCATACAAGGTGCAGGGTCCACCCTACAGCCGCCATTTTGATTACACAGGGTGCCATCCTTTATATAGAGTCCATACAATGTGCAGGGTCCACCCTACAGCCGCCATTTTGATTACACAGGGTGCCATCCTATATATAGAGGCCATACAAGGTACAGGGTCCACCCTACAGCCGCCATTTTGATTACACAGGGTGCCATCCTTTATATAGAGGCCATACAATGTGCAGGGTTCACCCTACAGCCGCCATTTTGATTACACAGGGTGCCATCCTTTATATAGAGGCCATACAATGTGCAGGGTCCACCCTACAGCCTCCATTTTGATTACACAGGGTGCCATCCTTTATATAGAGGCCATACAAGGTACAGGGTCCACCCTACAGCCGCCATTTTGATTACACAGGGTGCCATCCTTTATATAGAGGCCATACAAGGTGCAGGGTCCACCCTACAGCCGCCATTTTGATTACACAGGGTGCCATCCTTTATATAGAGGCCATACAAGGTACAGGGTCCACCCTACAGCCGCCATTTTGATTACACAGGGTGCCATCTTTTATATAGAGGCCATACAAGGTGCAGGGTTCACCCTACAGCCTCCATTTTGATTACACAGGGTGCCATCCTTTATATAGAGGCCATACAATGTGCAGGGTCCACCCTACAGCCTCCATTTTGATTACACAGGGTGCCATCCTTTATATAGAATCCATACAATGTGCAGGGTCCACCCTACAGCCTCCATTTTGATTACACAGGGTGCCATCCTTTATATAGAGGCCATACAAGGTGCAGGGTCCACCCTACAGCCGCCATTTTGATTACACAGGGTGCCATCCTATATATAGAGGCCATACAAGGTGCAGGGTTCACCCTACAGCCGCCATTTTGATTACACAGGGTGCCATCCTTTATATAGAGGCCATACAAGGTGCAGGGTTCACCCTACAGCCTCCATTTTGATTACACAGGGTGCCATCCTTTATATAGAGGCCATACAAGGTGCAGGGTCCACCCTACAGCCTCCATTTTGATTACACAGGGTGCCATCCTTTATATAGAGGCCATACAATGTGCAGGGTCCACCCTACAGCCGCCATTTTGATTACACAGGGTGCCATCCTTTATATAGAATCCATACAATGTGCAGGGTCCACCCTACAGCCGCCATTTTGATTACACAGGGTGCCATCCTTTATATAGAATCCATACAAGGTGCAGGGTCCACCCTACAGCCTCCATTTTGATTACACAGGGTGCCATCCTTTATATAGAGGCCATACAATGTGCAGGGTCTCACCCTACAGCCGCCATTTTGATTACACAGGGTGCCATCCTTTATATAGAGGCCATACAAGGTGCAGGGTCCACCCTACAGCCGCCATTTTGATTACACAGGGTGCCATCCTTTATATAGAGGCCATACAATGTGCAGGGTCCACCCTACAGCCGCCATTTTGATTACACAGGGTGCCATCCTTTATATTGTAGTATATTCATGCAAATAATCATTCAGTACAATGAGCTCAACTTGTAACACTCTGTTGCAAGTATAAACAATTAAACATATACGCACTAAAATATAATTGTGCACTTGAATATGTTTATATATATATACATTGATGTATGTACATAAACATATTCACATAAATCTACAGCTAAGCATGATCATATATGTATGTACATTTGTATATGCACATACATATATTCACATAAGCAATGTATGCACAAGCGTAACATGAGCTAGAGCCAGGCCAGCGTGTGAACGCTGACCAAGCACTTTGATGCAAGCGCTCCAACAATATGTATGTATGTACTGACACTCTCCCTCTCTTTTGTAGCTGTCGCATAAGTCGCAGCATAAGAATATGTATGTAAACTTAGCTTAAGCAAAATAATAATTTGAAATAAAGAATCATTCTAAAAACGACTATGCATGGACACTGACGTGTTCATCTTGGATATACTATTTTTATCGAAGGAACCCGGTCTTAAAAATATATATAACATGGCGACCGTGACATGTGAAAAAAAAAAAAAAAAAATTAAACAAAACAAAAAGGAAAATTAATCTAAATACTGGAATTCATGTGATTTTTCTATTATCAACTCTTGGGTGCTGCTCCAAGGTGCACTCCCATAACACACATACGTTTCTCCAATTGTTTACAAAAAAAAAAAAGAAATTAATTGGAATTTAAAAACAATAATGAAAAAAAAATAATATGAAACATTAATATGAAACCAATTAAATAACAACAATATACATAACAACAAGATACTGATGTCCACGGAACCCTCCTTCGAGACCGCTGTTCCTAACGAACAAAGGGATTTGCCGACGTTGCAAGAGGCTTTGCAGGCAAATCCATTCGATGGACCACGGCCACTAACAATAGAGGAGTACAGGGCCCGGCAGCAGAAGAGAATCCCAAAGAAGACGAAACGAGGCGGTGAGGTGAGACGCCTACTCACCCAGAAAAGACTGCAGCAGGATTTGCTAAAGGCCAGCACCAACGAAGAAGACCGACAACGCTGCATAGAGCGTATTGAGGACATCAAAATTGAACTGCGCCAAAGAGCGCAGAAACGCAAGCGGGCCGCAGAAATGCGCAAGCCTTAACTTGCCTTTAAGTTAATAATAGTAATAATAACCCTAATAGCAAGTTGAAGCACGAAAGTGCAACTTGCGACTTACTAACTGTCCGATAGGCTATTACTAACAATGTGGTTGGAGATTTTTTTTTTTAACAATAAATGAAAATGAAATGTATACCTGAATTGTGAGCCAACCACATTTTCTATAATTTTTCCACGTCTCTGGCTCGCTGTGCAAGACACAGTTGAGATAAATTTTATTTCTCTCTTACTTTTTTTTTTATTCACAAATAATTAAAAATAAAAAAAATACGCATGAATCCATAACAAATTCAAATTCAAATTCAGAAATTTTATGAAAAAAAAAATTAAAGTAATTGCTAAAAAACAAGTTTTTAACCTGTCTTTATGAACTTTTTGCTCCATGTTTCAATAAACATTTCGAATCTGTCAGAAAAATAGTTTCAAGAAAAATAATTTAAAAAAAAAAACAAAACTTTAAATGAAAAATAAAAAAAAAATTTATATATATATATATTCTTGAGTTAGTATTTTTTTTTCTTTTTTCTATATGCACCCTAATGCGATTCCAAAAGACAGTAACATAGAAAAAGTTGACAATATGTTAGATCATGAATCTAAAGTAGCGGATTCAACCGCGAATGTCATAAATAATGTCGAAACTGTCTCGGTTGATTTGAAAATCATAACCTTAATGCTTGTAATAATTGTTATTCTTTTATTACCAAACGTTTTAACAAAACTATATAAGATGCACAATAAGTGCCTTAAGAAAAAATATTCCAGTAGGGCAGATAACCAAGATGTTGTTTAAGACGATAGACATAGTAGAAAAGTGTATAATAGGGAACCCAACTTTAGAATAAATGCTTTGATAATATTGAGTAAATATTACGAATTTATAAAAATTGGTGATTTCGAAGACGAAAATATACATACTTTTAATTGTGCAGCAAGCCCATTAATAATATGTAACAACAAAATAAAAAAGGGCATAGTAATGAGTACATTACCATGTGTAATGGTAAAAACAGTAGAAGAAAGTACAATGGCTAACCAAGTGGAATTAGACAGGCAATATGTTAGACAGGTTTCCACTTCAGTTCCTGAATTTGATGGTAAAAAGTTATTATTAAACAGATTCCTAACTGCATTACGCATTGTGGAAAGAACTAAGGGAGACCAAGAGGATATAGCAGTTGAGGTTATAAAATCAAAAATAACCGGCACAATCCTCTATAAAGTAGAAAATGAAACCACTATTGCAGGGATAATAAATAAGCTCAAAGAAAATGTAAAAGGAGAATCTCCTGACGTTTTAAAGGCGAAACTAATGAACATAAAACAAAAAGGCAAAACTGCTTCCCAGTATGCAACCGAAATGGATAATTTGCGGAAGCAACTGGAGGCAGCCTTTATTGATAACGGATTAGACCCAATCAATGCGGAAAAATTCTCTACAAGCGAGTCTGTTTCTGCAATGATTAAAAATTGCGAGCACGAAAAACTCAAAGTAATATTAGAAGCTGGAAACTTTGTAACTTTCAATGATGTAATGGGTAAATATATCCATTGCAGCACGGAAATGACTGGAAGTGCAAATACAGTAGTATTTCAACGAGGCCGCAATAATAGAGGAGGTAGTAACCATTACCAAAGAGGTAAAGGCAATGGCCGCGGAAACTACAACTCCAACTATAACAATTACAATAACAGAAACAACAATAGAGGTGGTCGAGGTAATGGCCGAGGTAGAAATAATTACTACCGAGGTAACAGCCAAAACAGATACAATAGCAATACCGAAAACAATTATGTCCGAGTAGCCCAAGATGCTTCGGGAAACTCGCAGACACCTCCAGATACTCGAAATTAAAAAGTAAAATATATACTGTAAACTTAAGTCTCAATAATTTTGTATCATTTACAAATGTTCAGACAAATAAAATCATTACATTCCTAATTGATACAGGTGCAGATATTTCAATTATAAAAGAAAATTCCGATGTCTTTCATGACATACAATTCAATAAAATCATAGACATTCGAGGCATAGGTGAAGGAGTAATTAACTCCAAAGGACTAGCCTCAATTGAATTACAAACAGGGAAATACATTATTCCATATAAATTTCATTTATTACATTCAGATTTTGCAATCCCTTGCGATGGAATAATAGGACTAGATTTTATAAAGACTTTTAATTGACAATTAGATTATAATACTTCAGAGGATTGGTTTATAATCAGACCTTCAAACCTAACGTATCCCATTAATGTACCGATAACATTTAGTTCTGGTAATAATTCAACACTTCTGCCAGCGAGATCCCAAGTGATACGCAAAATAGATTTGTCTTCAGAGGAAGAAAGCATTTTCATCCCAAATCAAGAAATCAAGCATGGTGTTTATATTGCAAACACTATTGCCCAAACCAAAAATATTTTTGTCCGATTTTTAAATACGACAGATAAATGCCAACTAGTAGGCATTAATAAAATAAAATTCGAACCGCTCTCAAAATACGATGTGGTTCAAACTTCAAATAACAATAGAACAGAGTCTGTTATTAGTAAACTAAAGAAAAATTTTCCAATCATGTTCAAAAAGCAACTTATGGAAATATTCACCGATTATAGTGATGTGTTCGGACTTGAAACCGAACCAATCACAACCAACAACTTTTATAAACAAAAATTGAGACTTAAGGACGAAGAGCCAGTATATGTAAAAAACTATCGATGTCCGCATAGCCAAACCGAAGAAATTAAAAAACAAGTAGAAAAGTTAATTGAACAAAATATTGTTGAACCATCGATTTCGCCTTATAATAGCCCACTCTTGCTAGTCCCAAAGAAAACACTTTCGGGATCTAAAGAAAAAAACTGGCGATTAGTAATTGACTATCGTCAAATAAACAAAAAATTGCTGTCAGATAAGTTTCCGCTCCCCAGAATTGATGATATTCTTGATCAATTGGGAAGAGCAAAATATTTTTCTTGCCTTGACTTAATGTCAGGTTTTCATCAAATTGAACTAGAAGAAAAATCAAGAGATATAACGTCTTTTTCAACAAGCAATGGCTCATATCGTTTTACACGATTACCTTTCGGTCTAAAAATAGCACCTAATTCATTTCAGAGAATGATGACAATAGCATTCTCGGGGCTTGAGCCAAGTCAAGCTTTCCTCTATATGGATGATTTAATCGTTATTGGTTGTTCTGAACAACATATGATTAAAAATTTAGTAGATGTTTTTAAACTCTGCAGAAAAAATAATCTAAAACTGCATCCAGAAAAATGTTCATTCTTTATGCATGAGGTGACATTCCTAGGTCACAAATGCACAGATAAAGGAATCTTGCCAGACGACACAAAATTTGACGTCATCAAGAATTATCCAGTCCCACATGATGCAGATAGTGCTAGACGTTTCGTTGCATTTTGCAATTACTATAGACGTTTCATAAAAAATTTCGCCGAATATTCCCGGCACATAACAAGATTATGTAAAAAGAATGTTCCATTCGAATGGACAGCAGAATGCGAAAATGCATTCCAATACTTAAAAGAAAAGCTCGTTCAACCTAATCTATTGCAGTACCCGGATTTTAGCAAAGAATTTTGCATAATCACAGATGCAAGCAAACAAGCATGTGGAGCAGTTTTAACACAAAACTATAATGGACTCCAGCTTCCAGTTTCATATGCATCAAGAGCATTCACTAAAGGTGAAAGCAACAAGAGTACTACAGAACAAGAGCTAGCAGCAATACACTGGGCAATAACATATTTTCGACCATATATATATGGAAAACATTTCACAGTGCGAACAGACCATAGACCATTAACATATTTGTTCTCCATGGTCAACCCGAGTTCAAAACTGACACGCATGCGGCTAGAATTGGAAGAGTACGACTTTACAGTAGAGTATTTGAGAGGTAAAGATAACTTTGTGGCAGACGCCCTATCAAGGATAACAATATCCGATCTAATTGACATGAACAAAAAAATCCTGAAAGTCACTACCAGGTACCAAAGTAGACAAAACAATTTCTGCGCAGAAAATAAACAAGAACTATTGCCAAGGCAAAATCTTGAAAAAGCTTCCGAGCCCAACGTATATGACGTTATAGTAAATGACGAAGTACGAAAAGTAGTGACCTTGCGAATAACTGATTCCTCGACCACATTCAAACATGGCAAGAAAGTTATAGCAAGAATTGACATTTGCGATATGTATACCAATGGAATTCTCGACTTAGGTCAGTTTTTTCAAAGGCTCGAAAAAGAAGCCGGTATACTTAGTATCACCAAAGTCAAAGTGGCACCGAGCGAAAAGATCTTTGAAACTATTTCAATAGAATCTTTCAAAAATATGGGCAATAGAATTTTACAATTTTTAAGAGTAGCGCTACTCCAGCCGGTGACCCTAATAGAAAATGAAAAAGAAAAAGAAGCAATACTGTCTACATATCATGATGATCCAATTCAAGGAGGTCATACTGGCATTACCAGAACGCTGGCAAAAATCAAAAGACACTACTATTGGAAAAATATGGGACGCCATATCAAAGAGTACATAAGGAGATGTCATAAATGCCAGGTGTCAAAAACGACGACACATACGAAGACTCCCATGATAATAACAGAAACACCAGCGAAGGCTTTTGATAAGGTTATAGTGGACACAATAGGTCCACTACCAAAATCAGATAATGAAAATGAGTATATTGTCACATTGATATGCGATCTGACAAAATACCTAATAGCCATTCCAGTTGCATCTAAGAGTGCAAGTAATGTAGCTAAAGCTATATTCGAAAATTGTATACTACAGTACGGTCCAATGAAAACACTCATTACGGACATGGGAACTGAGTATAAAAACCAAATTATAACAGATATATGCAAGTACATGAAGATTAAAAATCTGACATCTACAGCATACCACCACCAGACCTTAGGGACAATAGAACGAAGTCATAGAACATTCAATGAATATATTCGTTCATACATATCAGCAGATAAGTCCGATTGGGATGCTTGGATACAATATTTCACTTATTGTTACAACACAACACCCTCGGCAGTGCATGATTATTGTCCATACGAACTAGTATTTGGAAGACAAATACCAAATCAGTTCATAGATTTTAACAAAATCGATAGAATAGATCCAATATACAATTTAGACGACTACTCTAAGGAAATAAAGTTTAGAATAGAAATAGCATATAAAAGAGCTAGGATAATGTTAGAAAACCATAAGTTAAGTAATAAAAAATACTACGACAAACAATATTGCCGATTTCAATTTAAACATAGGAGATAAAGTTTTATTAAGAAAAGAAATAGGTCATAAACTAGATGCTAAATATATAGGGCCTTATAAGGTAGTGAGTATAGAAGAAAATGACAATATATTAATTAGCAGTTAATAAGAATAAGATACCAAAAGGTTCATAAAAACAGACTAAAACCATTTTCGGAATGATCAACCGAAAAAAAAATAATAATTATCATGATACTTAAGTAATTTTTAAAAAAAAAAAAAAAAAACAAAAATCTTTTATGGATTCATCTATTATTGAAAACAAATTCACGCAATTTCGAAAAACAAGAGAGAAAGAAAATTTGCCTAAAGAGACACAAACAAAAAAAAAAAAAAAAATATTTCCTAAGATACACCTTTACTTTACCTTTTATTTTACCTTTCATTATATAAATAATCATTACAATAACTACATAATATTACGTTATTCTCTAAAAAGGGGAGGTGTAGTATGTTCATACAACTAATAACTCAACACAATGAGCTCAACTTGTAACACTTTGTTGCAAGTATAAACAATTAAACATATACGCATTAAAATATAATTGTGCACTTGAATATGTTCATATGTATACATTGAAGTATTCACATAAACATATTCAAGTAAACATACAATTAAGCATGAACATATATGTATGTACATTTGTATATGCACATACATATATTCACATAAGCACTGTATGCACAAGCGTAACATGAGCTAGAGCCAGGCCAGCGTGTGACCGCTGACCAAGCACTTTGATGCATGCGCTCCAACAGTATGTATGTATGTATGTACTGACACTCTCCCTCTCTTTTGTAGCTGTCGCATAAGTCGCAGCATAAGAATATGTATGTAAACTTAGCTTAAGCAAAATAATAATTTGAAATAAAGAATCATTCTAAAAACGACTATGCATGGACACTGACGTGTTCATCTTGGATATACTATTTTTATCGAAGGAACCCGGTCTTAAAAATATATATAACAAAAGTACCTTTATATAGAGGCCATACAAGGTACAGGGTCCACCCTACAGCCGCCATTTTGATTACACAGGGTGCCATCCTTTATATAGAGGCCATACAAGGTGCAGGGTCCACCCTACAGCCGCCATTTTGATTACACAGGGTGCCATCCTTTATATAGAGGCCATACAAGGTGCAGGGTCCACCCTACAGCCGCCATTTTGATTACACAGGGTGCCATCCTTTATATAGAGGCCATACAAGGTGCAGGGTCCACCCTACAGCCTCCATTTTGATTACACAGGGTGCCATCCTTTATATAGAGGCCATACAATGTGCAGGGTCCACCCTACAGCCGCCATTTTGATTACACAGGGTGCCATCCTTTATATAGAGGCCATACAATGTGCAGGGTCCACCCTACAGCCTCCATTTTGATTACACAGGGTGCCATCCTTTATATAGAAGGCCATACAATGTGCAGGGTCCACCCTACAGCCGCCATTTTGATTACACAGGGTGCCATCCTTTATATAGAGGCCATACAATGTACAGGGTCCACCCTACAGCCTCCATTTTGATTACACAGGGTGCCATCCTTTATATAGAGGCCATACAATGTGCAGGGTCCACCCTACAGCCGCCATTTTGATTACACAGGGTGCCATCCTTTATATAGAGGCCATACAAGGTACAGGGTCCACCCTACAGCCGCCATTTTGATTACACAGGGTGCCATCCTTTATATAGAGGCCATACAATGTGCAGGGTCCACCCTACAGCCGCCATTTTGATTACACAGGGTGCCATCCTTTATATAGAGGCCATACAATGTACAGGGTCCACCCTACAGCCGCCATTTTGATTACACAGGGTGCCATCCTTTATATAGAGGCCATACAAGGTACAGGGTCCACCCTACAGCCGCCATTTTGATTACACAGGGTGCCATCCTTTATATAGAGGCCATACAAGGTACAGGGTCCACCCTACAGCCGCCATTTTGATTACACAGGGTGCCATCCTTTATATAGAGGCCATACAAGGTGCAGGGTCCACCCTACAGCCTCCATTTTGATTACACAGGGTGCCATCCTTTATATAGAGGCCATACAAGGTGCAGGGTCCACCCTACAGCCGCCATTTTGATTACACAGGGTGCCATCCTTTATATAGAGGCCATACAAGGTACAGGGTCCACCCTACAGCCTCCATTTTGATTACACAGGGTGCCATCCTTTATATAGAGGCCATACAAGGTACAGGGTCCACCCTACAGCCGCCATTTTGATTACACAGGGTGCCATCCTTTATATAGAGGCCATACAAGGTACAGGGTCCACCCTACAGCCTCCATTTTGATTACACAGGGTGCCATCCTTTATATAGAGGCCATACAAGGTACAGGGTCCACCCTACAGCCTCCATTTTGATTACACAGGGTGCCATCCTTTATATAGAGGCCATACAAGGTACAGGGTCCACCCTACAGCCGCCATTTTGATTACACAGGGTGCCATCCTTTATATAGAGGCCATACAATGTGCAGGGTCCACCCTACAGCCGCCATTTTGATTACACAGGGTGCCATCCTTTATATAGAGGCCATACAAGGTACAGGGTCCACCCTACAGCCTCCATTTTGATTACACAGGGTGCCATCCTTTATATAGAGGCCATACAAGGTGCAGGGTCCACCCTACAGCCTCCATTTTGATTACACAGGGTGCCATCCTTTATATAGAGGCCATACAAGGTGCAGGGTTCACCCTACAGCCTCCATTTTGATTACACAGGGTGCCATCCTTTATATAGAGGCCATACAAGGTACAGGGTCCACCCTACAGCCGCCATTTTGATTACACAGGGTGCCATCCTTTATATAGAGGCCATACAATGTACAGGGTCCACCCTACAGCCTCCATTTTGATTACACAGGGTGCCATCCTTTATATAGAGGCCATACAAGGTACAGGGTCCACCCTACAGCCGCCATTTTGATTACACAGGGTGCCATCCTTTATATAGAGGCCATACAAGGTACAGGGTCCACCCTACAGCCTCCATTTTGATTACACAGGGTGCCATCCTTTATATAGAGGCCATACAAGGTACAGGGTCCACCCTACAGCCGCCATTTTGATTACACAGGTGTGCCATCCTTTATATAGAGGCCATACAAGGTACAGGGTTCACCCTACAGCCTCCATTTTGATTACACAGGTGCCATCCTTTATATAGAGGCCATACAAGGTACAGGGTCCACCCTACAGCCTCCATTTTGATTACACAGGGTGCCATCCTTTATATAGAGGCCATACAATGTGCAGGGTCCACCCTACAGCCTCCATTTTGATTACACAGGGTGCCATCCTTTATATAGAGGCCATACAAGGTGCAGGGTCCACCCTACAGCCGCCATTTTGATTACACAGGGTGCCATCCTTTATATAGAGACCCATACAAGGTACAGGGTCCACCCTACAGCCGCCATTTTGATTACACAGGGTGCCATCCTTTATATAGAGGCCATACAAGGTACAGGGTCCACCCTACAGCCTCCATTTTGATTACACAGGGTGCCATCCTTTATATAGAGGCCATACAAGGTACAGGGTCCACCCTACAGCCTCCATTTTGATTACACAGGGTGCCATCCTTTATATAGAGGCCATACAAGGTACAGGGTCCACCCTACAGCCGCCATTTTGATTACACAGGGTGCCATCCTTTATATAGAGGCCATACAATGTGCAGGGTCCACCCTACAGCCTCCATTTTGATTACACAGGGTGCCATCCTTTATATAGAGGCCATACAAGGTACAGGGTTCACCCTACAGCCTCCATTTTGATTACACAGGGTGCCATCCTTTATATAGAGGCCATACAAGGTACAGGGTCCACCCTACAGCCGCCATTTTGATTACACAGGGTGCCATCCTTTATATAGAGGCCATACAAGGTACAGGGTTCACCCTACAGCCTCCATTTTGACTACACAGGGTGCCATCCTTTATATAGAGGCCATACAAGGTACAGGGTTCACCCTACAGCCTCCATTTTGATTACACAGGGTGCCATCCTTTATATAGAGGCCATACAAGGTACAGGGTCCACCCTACAGCCGCCATTTTGATTACACAGGGTGCCATTCCTTTATATAGAGGCCATACAATGTGCAGGGTTCACCCTACAGCCTCCATTTTGATTACACAGGGTGCCATCCTTTATATAGAGGCCATACAAGGTGCAGGGTCCACCCTACAGCCGCCATTTTGATTACACAGGGTGCCATCCTTTATATAGAGGCCATACAAGGTGCAGGGTTCACCCTACAGCCTCCATTTTGATTACACAGGGTGCCATCCTTTATATAGAGGCCATACAAGGTACAGGGTTCACCCTACAGCCGCCATTTTGATTACACAGGGTGCCATCCTTTATATAGAAGCCATACAATGTACAGGGTCCACCCTACAGCCGCCATTTTGATTACACAGGGTGCCATTCCTTTATATAGAGGCCATACAATGTACAGGGTTCACCCTACAGCCTCCATTTTGACTACACAGGGTGCCATCATTTATATAGAGGCCATACAATGTGCAGGGTCCACCCTACAGCCGCCATTTTGATTACACAGGGTTGGCCATTCCTTTATATAGAGGCCATACAAGGTGCAGGGTCCACCCTACAGCCGCCATTTTGATTACACAGGTGTTGGCCATTCCTTTATATAGAGGCCATACAATGTGCAGGGTCCACCCTACAGCCTCCATTTTGATTACACAGGGTGCCATCCTTTATATAGAGGCCATACAAGGTACAGGGTCCACCCTACAGCCGCCATTTTGATTACACAGAGGTTGCCATTCCTTTATATAGAGGCCATACAATGTACAGGGTCCACCCTACAGCCGCCATTTTGATTACACAGGGTGCCATCCTTTATATAGAATCCATACAATGTACAGGGTCCACCCTACAGCCGCCATTTTGATTACACAGGTGTTGCCATTCCTTTATATAGAGGCCATACAAGGTGCAGGGTTCACCCTACAGCCTCCATTTTGATTACACAGGGTGCCATCATTTATATAGAGGCCATACAAGGTACAGGGTCCACCCTACAGCCTCCATTTTGATTACACAGGTGTTGCCATCCTTTATATAGAGGCCATACAAGGTACAGGGTCCACCCTACAGCCTCCATTTTGATTACACAGGGTGCCATCCTTTATATAGAGGCCATACAAGGTACAGGGTCCACCCTACAGCCGCCATTTTGATTACACAGGGTGCCATTCCTTTATATAGAGGCCATACAAGGTACAGGGTCCACCCTACAGCCTCCATTTTGATTACACAGGGTGCCATCCTTTATATAGAGGCCATACAAGGTGCAGGGTCCACCCTACAGCCTCCATTTTGATTACACAGGGTTGCCATCCTTTATATAGAGGCCATACAATGTACAGGGTCCACCCTACAGCCTCCATTTTGATTACACAGGGTGCCATCCTTTATATAGAGGCCATACAATGTGCAGGGTCCACCCTACAGCCGCCATTTTGATTACACAGGGTTGCCATTCCTTTATATAGAGGCCATACAAGGTACAGGGTCCACCCTACAGCCTCCATTTTGATTACACAGGGTGCCATTATTTATATAGAGGCCATACAAGGTACAGGGTCCACCCTACAGCCGCCATTTTGATTACACAGGGTGCCATCCTTTATATAGAGGCCATACAATGTACAGGGTTCACCCTACAGCCTCCATTTTGATTACACAGGGTGCCATCCTTTATATAGAGGCCATACAAGGTGCAGGGTCCACCCTACAGCCTCCATTTTGATTACACAGGGTGCCATCCTTTATATAGAGGCCATACAAGGTACAGGGTTCACCCTACAGCCGCCATTTTGATTACACAGGGTGCCATCCTTTATATAGAGGCCATACAAGGTACAGGGTCCACCCTACAGCCGCCATTTTGATTACACAGGGTGCCATCCTTTATATAGAGGCCATACAATGTACAGGGTCCACCCTACAGCCGCCATTTTGATTACACAGTAGTGTTGGCCATTCCTTTATATAGAGGCCATACAATGTGCAGGGTTCACCCTACAGCCTCCATTTTGACTACACAGGGTGCCATCCTTTATATAGAGGCCATACAAGGTACAGGGTCCACCCTACAGCCTCCATTTTGATTACACAGGGTGCCATCCTTTATATAGAGGCCATACAAGGTACAGGGTCCACCCTACAGCCGCCATTTTGATTACACAGAGGTGCCATCCTTTATATAGAGGCCATACAATGTGCAGGGTCCACCCTACAGCCGCCATTTTGATTACACAGGTGTTGCCATTCCTTTATATAGAGGCCATACAAGGTACAGGGTCCACCCTACAGCCTCCATTTTGATTACACAGGGTGCCATCCTTTATATAGAGGCCATACAAGGTACAGGGTCCACCCTACAGCCGCCATTTTGATTACACAGGGTGCCATCCTTTATATAGAGGCCATACAAGGTACAGGGTCCACCCTACAGCCGCCATTTTGATTACACAGGGTTGCCATTCCTTTATATAGAGGCCATACAATGTGCAGGGTCCACCCTACAGCCTCCATTTTGATTACACAGGGTGCCATCCTTTATATAGAGGCCATACAAGGTACAGGGTCCACCCTACAGCCTCCATTTTGATTACACAGGGTGCCATCCTTTATATAGAGGCCATACAAGGTACAGGGTCCACCCTACAGCCGCCATTTTGATTACACAGGGTGCCATCCTTTATATAGAGGCCATACAAGGTACAGGGTCCACCCTACAGCCGCCATTTTGATTACACAGGTGTTGCCATTCCTTTATATAGAGGCCATACAAGGTACAGGGTTCACCCTACAGCCTCCATTTTGATTACACAGGGTGCCATCCTTTATATAGAGGCCATACAAGGTACAGGGTTCACCCTACAGCCTCCATTTTGATTACACAGGGTGCCATCCTTTATATAGAGGCCATACAAGGTACAGGGTCCACCCTACAGCCGCCATTTTGATTACACAGGGTTGCCATTCCTTTATATAGAGGCCATACAATGTACAGGGTCCACCCTACAGCCGCCATTTTGATTACACAGGGTGCCATTATTTATATAGAGGCCATACAAGGTACAGGGTCCACCCTACAGCCTCCATTTTGATTACACAGGGTGCCATCCTTTATATAGAGGCCATACAAGGTACAGGGTTCACCCTACAGCCGCCATTTTGACTACACAGGGTGCCATCCTTTATATAGAGGCCATACAAGGTACAGGGTCCACCCTACAGCCTCCATTTTGATTACACAGGGTGCCATCCTTTATATAGAGGCCATACAAGGTACAGGGTCCACCCTACAGCCGCCATTTTGATTACACAGGGTTGGCCATTCCTTTATATAGAGGCCATACAATGTACAGGGTTCACCCTACAGCCTCCATTTTGATTACACAGGGTGCCATTATTTATATAGAGGCCATACAAGGTGCAGGGTCCACCCTACAGCCGCCATTTTGATTACACAGGGTTGCCATCCTTTATATAGAGGCCATACAAGGTGCAGGGTTCACCCTACAGCCTCCATTTTGATTACACAGGGTGCCATCCTTTATATAGAGGCCATACAAGGTACAGGGTCCACCCTACAGCCGCCATTTTGATTACACAGGGTTGCCATTCCTTTATATAGAGGCCATACAAGGTACAGGGTCCACCCTACAGCCTCCATTTTGATTACACAGGGTGCCATCCTTTATATAGAGGCCATACAAGGTGCAGGGTCCACCCTACAGCCTCCATTTTGATTACACAGGGTGCCATCCTTTATATAGAGGCCATACAAGGTACAGGGTCCACCCTACAGCCTCCATTTTGATTACACAGGGTGCCATCCTTTATATAGAGGCCATACAAGGTACAGGGTCCACCCTACAGCCTCCATTTTGATTACACAGGGTACCATCCTTTATATAGAGGCCATACAAGGTGCAGGGTCCACCCTACAGCCTCCATTTTGATTACACAGGGTTGGCCATTCCTTTATATAGAGGCCATACAAGGTACAGGGTCCACCCTACAGCCTCCATTTTGATTACACAGGGTGCCATTATTTATATAGAGGCCATACAAGGTACAGGGTCCACCCTACAGCCGCCATTTTGATTACACAGGGTTGCCATTCCTTTATATAGAGGCCATACAAGGTACAGGGTTCACCCTACAGCCTCCATTTTGATTACACAGGGTGCCATCCTTTATATAGAGGCCATACAAGGTACAGGGTCCACCCTACAGCCGCCATTTTGATTACACAGGTGTGCCATCCTTTATATAGAGGCCATACAAGGTACAGGGTCCACCCTACAGCCTCCATTTTGATTACACAGGGGTGCCATCCTTTATATAGAGGCCATACAAGGTGCAGGGTCCACCCTACAGCCGCCATTTTGATTACACAGGGTGCCATTCCTTTATATAGAGGCCATACAAGGTACAGGGTCCACCCTACAGCCTCCATTTTGATTACACAGGGTGCCATCCTTTATATAGAGGCCATACAAGGTGCAGGGTCCCCCCTACAGCCGCCATTTTGATTACACAGGTGTGCCATTCCTTTATATAGAGGCCATACAAGGTGCAGGGTCCACCCTACAGCCTCCATTTTGATTACACAGGGTGCCATCCTTTATATAGAGGCCATACAAGGTACAGGGTCCACCCTACAGCCGCCATTTTGATTACACAGGGTTGGCCATCCTTTATATAGAGGCCATACAAGGTACAGGGTCCACCCTACAGCCTCCATTTTGATTACACAGGGTGCCATTATTTATATAGAGGCCATACAAGGTACAGGGTCCACCCTACAGCCTCCATTTTGATTACACAGGTGTGCCATCCTTTATATAGAGGCCATACAAGGTACAGGGTCCACCCTACAGCCTCCATTTTGATTACACAGGGTGCCATCCTTTATATAGAGGCCATACAAGGTACAGGGTCCACCCTACAGCCTCCATTTTGATTACACAGGGTGCCATCCTATATATAGAGGCCATACAAGGTACAGGGTCCACCCTACAGCCTCCATTTTGATTACACAGGGTGCCATCCTTTATATAGAGGCCATACAAGGTACAGGGTCCACCCTACAGCCTCCATTTTGATTACACAGGGTGCCATTCCTTTATATAGAGGCCATACAAGGTGCAGGGTCCACCCTACAGCCTCCATTTTGATTACACAGGGTGCCATCCTTTATATAGAGGCCATACAAGGTACAGGGTCCACCCTACAGCCTCCATTTTGATTACACAGGGTGCCATCCTTTATATAGAGGCCATACAAGGTACAGGGTCCACCCTACAGCCTCCATTTTGATTACACAGGGTGCCATCCTTTATATAGAGGCCATACAAGGTACAGGGTCCACCCTACAGCCTCCATTTTGATTACACAGGGTGCCATCCTTTATATAGAGGCCATACAAGGTACAGGGTCCACCCTACAGCCGCCATTTTGATTACACAGGGTGCCATTCCTTTATATAGAGGCCATACAAGGTACAGGGTCCACCCTACAGCCTCCATTTTGATTACACAGGGTGCCATCCTTTATATAGAGGCCATACAAGGTACAGGGTCCACCCTACAGCCTCCATTTTGATTACACAGGGTGCCATCCTTTATATAGAGGCCATACAAGGTACAGGGTCCACCCTACAGCCTCCATTTTGATTACACAGGGTGCCATCCTTTATATAGAGGCCATACAAGGTACAGGGTTCACCCTACAGCCTCCATTTTGATTACACAGGGTGCCATCCTTTATATAGAGGCCATACAAGGTACAGGGTCCACCCTACAGCCTCCATTTTGATTACACAGGGTGCCATCCTTTATATAGAGGCCATACAAGGTACAGGGTCCACCCTACAGCCGCCATTTTGATTACACAGGGTGCCATCCTTTATATAGAGGCCATACAAGGTACAGGGTCCACCCTACAGCCTCCATTTTGATTACACAGGGTGCCATCCTTTATATAGAGGCCATACAAGGTACAGGGTCCACCCTACAGCCTCCATTTTGATTACACAGGGTGCCATCCTTTATATAGAGGCCATACAAGGTACAGGGTCCACCCTACAGCCTCCATTTTGATTACACAGGGTGCCATCCTTTATATAGAGGCCATACAAGGTGCAGGGTCCACCCTACAGCCGCCATTTTGATTACACAGGGTGCCATCCTTTATATAGAGGCCATACAAGGTACAGGGTCCACCCTACAGCCTCCATTTTGATTACACAGGGTGCCATCCTTTATATAGAGGCCATACAAGGTACAGGGTCCACCCTACAGCCTCCATTTTGATTACACAGGGTGCCATCCTTTATATAGAGGCCATACAAGGTACAGGGTCCACCCTACAGCCTCCATTTTGATTACACAGGGTGCCATCCTTTATATAGAGGCCATACAAGGTACAGGGTCCACCCTACAGCCGCCATTTTGATTACACAGGGTTGGTTACATCCTTTATATAGAGGCCATACAAGGTACAGGGTCCACCCTACAGCCTCCATTTTGATTACACAGGGTGCCATCCTTTATATAGAGGCCATACAAGGTACAGGGTCCACCCTACAGCCTCCATTTTGATTACACAGGGTGCCATCCTTTATATAGAGGCCATACAAGGTACAGGGTCCACCCTACAGCCTCCATTTTGATTACACAGGGTGCCATCCTTTATATAGAGGCCATACAAGGTACAGGGTCCACCCTACAGCCGCCATTTTGATTACACAGGGTGCCATCCTTTATATAGAGGCCATACAAGGTACAGGGTCCACCCTACAGCCTCCATTTTGATTACACAGGGTGCCATCCTTTATATAGAGGCCATACAAGGTACAGGGTCCACCCTACAGCCGCCATTTTGATTACACAGGGTGCCATTATTTATATAGAGGCCATACAAGGTACAGGGTCCACCCTACAGCCTCCATTTTGATTACACAGGGTTGCCATTCCTTTATATAGAGGCCATACAAGGTACAGGGTCCACCCTACAGCCTCCATTTTGATTACACAGGGTGCCATCCTTTATATAGAGGCCATACAAGGTACAGGGTCCACCCTACAGCCTCCATTTTGATTACACAGGGTGCCATCCTTTATATAGAGGCCATACAAGGTACAGGGTTCACCCTACAGCCTCCATTTTGATTACACAGGGTGCCATCCTTTATATAGAGGCCATACAAGGTACAGGGTCCACCCTACAGCCTCCATTTTGATTACACAGGGTGCCATCCTTTATATAGAGGCCATACAAGGTGCAGGGTCCACCCTACAGCCTCCATTTTGATTACACAGGGTGCCATCCTTTATATAGAGGCCATACAAGGTACAGGGTCCACCCTACAGCCGCCATTTTGATTACACAGGTTGGCCATTCCTTTATATAGAGGCCATACAAGGTACAGGGTCCACCCTACAGCCTCCATTTTGATTACACAGGGTGCCATCCTTTATATAGAGGCCATACAAGGTACAGGGTCCACCCTACAGCCTCCATTTTGATTACACAGGGTGCCATCCTTTATATAGAGGCCATACAAGGTACAGGGTCCACCCTACAGCCGCCATTTTGATTACACAGGGTGCCATCCTTTATATAGAGGCCATACAAGGTACAGGGTCCACCCTACAGCCTCCATTTTGATTACACAGGGTGCCATCCTTTATATAGAGGCCATACAAGGTACAGGGTCCACCCTACAGCCTCCATTTTGATTACACAGGGTGCCATTCCTTTATATAGAGGCCATACAAGGTACAGGGTCCACCCTACAGCCTCCATTTTGATTACACAGGGTGCCATCCTTTATATAGAGGCCATACAAGGTACAGGGTCCACCCTACAGCCTCCATTTTGATTACACAGGGTGCCATCCTTTATATAGAGGCCATACAAGGTACAGGGTCCACCCTACAGCCTCCATTTTGATTACACAGGGTGCCATTCCTTTATATAGAGGCCATACAAGGTACAGGGTCCACCCTACAGCCTCCATTTTGATTACACAGGGTGCCATCCTTTATATAGAGGCCATACAAGGTACAGGGTCCACCCTACAGCCTCCATTTTGATTACACAGGGTGCCATTATTTATATAGAGGCCATACAAGGTACAGGGTCCACCCTACAGCCTCCATTTTGATTACACAGAGAGTGGCCATTCCTTTATATAGAGGCCATACAAGGTACAGGGTCCACCCTACAGCCTCCATTTTGATTACACAGGGTGCCATCCTTTATATAGAGGCCATACAAGGTACAGGGTCCACCCTACAGCCTCCATTTTGATTACACAGGGTGCCATCCTTTATATAGAGGCCATACAAGGTACAGGGTCCACCCTACAGCCTCCATTTTGATTACACAGGGTGCCATCCTTTATATAGAGGCCATACAAGGTACAGGGTCCACCCTACAGCCTCCATTTTGATTACACAGGGTGCCATCCTTTATATAGAGGCCATACAAGGTACAGGGTCCACCCTACAGCCTCCATTTTGATTACACAGGTTGGCCATCCTTTATATAGAGGCCATACAAGGTACAGGGTCCACCCTACAGCCTCCATTTTGATTACACAGGGTGCCATCCTTTATATAGAGGCCATACAAGGTACAGGGTCCACCCTACAGCCTCCATTTTGATTACACAGGGTGCCATCCTTTATATAGAGGCCATACAAGGTACAGGGTCCACCCTACAGCCTCCATTTTGATTACACAGGGTGCCATCCTTTTATATAGAGGCCATACAAGGTACAGGGTCCACCCTACAGCCTCCATTTTGATTACACAGGGTGCCATCCTTTATATAGAGGCCATACAAGGTACAGGGTCCACCCTACAGCCTCCATTTTGATTACACAGGGTGCCATCCTTTATATAGAGGCCATACAAGGTACAGGGTCCACCCTACAGCCTCCATTTTGATTACACAGGGTGCCATCCTTTATATAGAGGCCATACAAGGTACAGGGTCCACCCTACAGCCTCCATTTTGATTACACAGGGTGCCATCCTTTATATAGAGGCCATACAAGGTACAGGGTCTCACCCTACAGCCTCCATTTTGATTACACAGGGTGCCATCCTTTATATAGAGGCCATACAAGGTACAGGGTCCACCCTACAGCCTCCATTTTGATTACACAGGGTGCCATCCTTTATATAGAGGCCATACAAGGTACAGGGTCCACCCTACAGCCTCCATTTTGATTACACAGGGTGCCATCCTTTATATAGAGGCCATACAAGGTGCAGGGTCCACCCTACAGCCTCCATTTTGATTACACAGGGTGCCATCCTTTATATAGAGGCCATACAAGGTACAGGGTCCACCCTACAGCCTCCATTTTGATTACACAGGGTGCCATCCTTTATATAGAGGCCATACAAGGTACAGGGTCCACCCTACAGCCTCCATTTTGATTACACAGGGTGCCATCCTTTATATAGAGGCCATACAAGGTACAGGGTCCACCCTACAGCCTCCATTTTGATTACACAGGGTGCCATCCTTTATATAGAGGCCATACAAGGTACAGGGTCCACCCTACAGCCTCCATTTTGATTACACAGGGTGCCATCCTTTATATAGAGGCCATACAAGGTACAGGGTCCACCCTACAGCCTCCATTTTGATTACACAGGGTGCCATCCTTTATATAGAGGCCATACAAGGTACAGGGTCCACCCTACAGCCTCCATTTTGATTACACAGGGTGCCATCCTTTATATAGAGGCCATACAAGGTACAGGGTCCACCCTACAGCCTCCATTTTGATTACACAGGGTGCCATCCTTTATATAGAGGCCATACAAGGTACAGGGTCCACCCTACAGCCTCCATTTTGATTACACAGGGTGCCATCCTTTATATAGAGGCCATACAAGGTACAGGGTCCACCCTACAGCCTCCATTTTGATTACACAGGGTGCCATCCTTTATATAGAGGCCATACAAGGTACAGGGTCCACCCTACAGCCTCCATTTTGATTACACAGGGTGCCATCCTTTATATAGAGGCCATACAAGGTACAGGGTCCACCCTACAGCCTCCATTTTGATTACACAGGGTGCCATTCCTTTATATAGAGGCCATACAAGGTACAGGGTCCACCCTACAGCCTCCATTTTGATTACACAGGGTGCCATCCTTTATATAGAGGCCATACAAGGTACAGGGTCCACCCTACAGCCTCCATTTTGATTACACAGGGTGCCATCCTTTATATAGAGGCCATACAAGGTACAGGGTCCACCCTACAGCCGCCATTTTGATTACACAGGGTGCCATCCTTTATATAGAGGCCATACAAGGTACAGGGTCCACCCTACAGCCTCCATTTTGATTACACAGGGTGCCATCCTTTATATAGAGGCCATACAAGGTACAGGGTCCACCCTACAGCCGCCATTTTGATTACACAGGGTGCCATTATTTATATAGAGGCCATACAAGGTACAGGGTCCACCCTACAGCCTCCATTTTGATTACACAGGGTGCCATCCTTTATATAGAGGCCATACAAGGTACAGGGTCCACCCTACAGCCTCCATTTTGATTACACAGGGTGCCATCCTTTATATAGAGGCCATACAAGGTACAGGGTCCACCCTACAGCCTCCATTTTGATTACACAGGGTGCCATCCTTTATATAGAGGCCATACAAGGTACAGGGTCCACCCTACAGCCTCCATTTTGATTACACAGGGTGCCATCCTTTATATAGAGGCCATACAAGGTACAGGGTCCACCCTACAGCCTCCATTTTGATTACACAGGGTGCCATCTTCTTTATATAGAGGCCATACAAGGTACAGGGTCCACCCTACAGCCTCCATTTTGATTACACAGGGTGCCATCCTTTATATAGAGGCCATACAAGGTACAGGGTCCACCCTACAGCCTCCATTTTGATTACACAGGGTGCCATCCTTTATATAGAGGCCATACAAGGTACAGGGTCCACCCTACAGCCTCCATTTTGATTACACAGGTGGCCATCCTTTATATAGAGGCCATACAAGGTACAGGGTCCACCCTACAGCCTCCATTTTGATTACACAGGGTGCCATCCTTTATATAGAGGCCATACAAGGTACAGGGTCCACCCTACAGCCTCCATTTTGATTACACAGGGTGCCATCCTTTATATAGAGGCCATACAAGGTACAGGGTCCACCCTACAGCCGCCATTTTGATTACACAGGGTGCCATCCTTTATATAGAGGCCATACAAGGTACAGGGTCCACCCTACAGCCTCCATTTTGATTACACAGGGTGCCATCCTTTATATAGAGGCCATACAAGGTACAGGGTCCACCCTACAGCCTTTTACATTACACAGGGTGCCATCCTATTTTGATTCACCCTACAGCCTCCATTTTGATTACACAGGGTGCCATCCTTTATATAGAGGCCATACAAGGTACAGGGTCCACCCTACAGCCTCCATTTTGATTACACAGGGTGCCATCCTTTATATAGAGGCCATACAAGGTACAGGGTCCACCCTACAGCCTCCATTTTGATTACACAGGGTGCCATCCTTTATATAGAGGCCATACAAGGTACAGGGTCCACCCTACAGCCTCCATTTTGATTACACAGGGTGCCATCCTTTATATAGAGGCCATACAAGGTACAGGGTCCACCCTACAGCCTCCATTTTGATTACACAGGGTGCCATCCTTTATATAGAGGCCATACAAGGTACAGGGTCCACCCTACAGCCTCCATTTTGATTACACAGGGTGCCATCCTTTATATAGAGGCCATACAAGGTACAGGGTCCACCCTACAGCCTCCATTTTGATTACACAGGGTGCCATCCTTTATATAGAGGCCATACAAGGTACAGGGTCCACCCTACAGCCTCCATTTTGATTACACAGGGTGCCATCCTTTATATAGAGGCCATACAAGGTACAGGGTCCACCCTACAGCCTCCATTTTGATTACACAGGGTGCCATCCTTTATATAGAGGCCATACAAGGTACAGGGTCCACCCTACAGCCTCCATTTTGATTACACAGGGTGCCATCCTTTATATAGAGGCCATACAAGGTACAGGGTCCACCCTACAGCCTCCATTTTGATTACACAGGGTGCCATCCTTTATATAGAGGCCATACAAGGTACAGGGTCCACCCTACAGCCTCCATTTTGATTACACAGGGTGCCATCCTTTATATAGAGGCCATACAAGGTACAGGGTCCACCCTACAGCCTCCATTTTGATTACACAGGGTGCCATCCTTTATATAGAGGCCATACAAGGTACAGGGTCCACCCTACAGCCTCCATTTTGATTACACAGGGTTGCCATCCTTTATATAGAGGCCATACAAGGTACAGGGTCCACCCTACAGCCTCCATTTTGATTACACAGGGTGCCATCCTTTATATAGAGGCCATACAAGGTACAGGGTCCACCCTACAGCCTCCATTTTGATTACACAGGGTGCCATCCTTTATATAGAGGCCATACAAGGTACAGGGTCCACCCTACAGCCTCCATTTTGATTACACAGGGTGCCATCCTTTATATAGAGGCCATACAAGGTACAGGGTCCACCCTACAGCCTCCATTTTGATTACACAGGGTGCCATCCTTTATATAGAGGCCATACAAGGTGCAGGGTCCACCCTACAGCCTCCATTTTGATTACACAGGGTGCCATCCTTTATATAGAAGGCCATACAAGGTACAGGGTCCACCCTACAGCCTCCATTTTGATTACACAGGGTGCCATCCTTTATATAGAGGCCATACAAGGTACAGGGTCCACCCTACAGCCTCCATTTTGATTACACAGGGTGCCATCCTTTATATAGAGGCCATACAAGGTACAGGGTCCACCCTACAGCCTCCATTTTGATTACACAGGGTGCCATCCTTTATATAGAGGCCATACAAGGTACAGGGTCCACCCTACAGCCTCCATTTTGATTACACAGGGTGCCATCCTTTATATAGAGGCCATACAAGGTACAGGGTCCACCCTACAGCCTCCATTTTGATTACACAGGGTGCCATCCTTTATATAGAGGCCATACAAGGTACAGGGTCCACCCTACAGCCTCCATTTTGATTACACAGGGTGCCATCCTTTATATAGAGGCCATACAAGGTACAGGGTCCACCCTACAGCCTCCATTTTGATTACACAGGGTGCCATCCTTTATATAGAGGCCATACAAGGTGCAGGGTCCACCCTACAGCCTCCATTTTGATTACACAGGGTGCCATCCTTTATATAGAGGCCATACAAGGTACAGGGTCCACCCTACAGCCTCCATTTTGATTACACAGGGTGCCATCCTTTATATAGAGGCCATACAAGGTACAGGGTCCACCCTACAGCCTCCATTTTGATTACACAGGGTGCCATCCTTTATATAGAGGCCATACAAGGTGCAGGGTCCACCCTACAGCCTCCATTTGATTACATATAAAAGGCACCCTACAGCCCCATTTGATTACACAGGGTGCCATCCTTTATATAGAGGCCATACAAGGTACAGGGTCCACCCTACAGCCTCCATTTTGATTACACAGGGTGCCATCCTTTATATAGAGGCCATACAAGGTACAGGGTCCACCCTACAGCCTCCATTTTGATTACACAGGGTGCCATCCTTTATATAGAGGCCATACAAGGTACAGGGTCCACCCTACAGCCTCCATTTTGATTACACAGGGTGCCATCCTTTATATAGAGGCCATACAAGGTACAGGGTCCACCCTACAGCCTCCATTTTGATTACACAGGGTGCCATCCTTTATATAGAGGCCATACAAGGTACAGGGTCCACCCTACAGCCTCCATTTTGATTACACAGGGTGCCATCCTTTATATAGAGGCCATACAAGGTACAGGGTCCACCCTACAGCCTCCATTTTGATTACACAGGGTGCCATCCTTTATATAGAGGCCATACAAGGTACAGGGTCCACCCTACAGCCTCCATTTTGATTACACAGGGTGCCATCCTTTATATAGAGGCCATACAAGGTACAGGGTCCACCCTACAGCCTCCATTTTGATTACACAGGGTGCCATCCTTTATATAGAGGCCATACAAGGTACAGGGTCCACCCTACAGCCTCCATTTTGATTACACAGGGTGCCATCCTTTATATAGAGGCCATACAAGGTGCAGGGTCCACCCTACAGCCTCCATTTTGATTACACAGGGTGCCATCCTTTATATAGAGGCCATACAAGGTACAGGGTCCACCCTACAGCCTCCATTTTGATTACACAGGGTGCCATCCTTTATATAGAGGCCATACAAGGTACAGGGTCCACCCTACAGCCTCCATTTTGATTACACAGGGTGCCATCCTTTATATAGAGGCCATACAAGGTACAGGGTCCACCCTACAGCCTCCATTTTGATTACACAGGGTGCCATCCTTTATATAGAGGCCATACAAGGTACAGGGTCCACCCTACAGCCTCCATTTTGATTACACAGGGTGCCATCCTTTATAAGAGGCCATACAAGGTACAGGGTTCACCCTACAGCCTCCATTTTGATTACACAGGGTGCCATCCTTTATATAGAGGCCATACAAGGTACAGGGTCCACCCTACAGCCTCCATTTTGATTACACAGGGTGCCATCCTTTATATAGAGGCCATACAAGGTACAGGGTCCACCCTACAGCCTCCATTTTGATTACACAGGGTGCCATCCTTTATATAGAGGCCATACAAGGTACAGGGTCCACCCTACAGCCTCCATTTTGATTACACAGGGTGCCATCCTTTATATAGAGGCCATACAAGGTACAGGGTCCACCCTACAGCCTCCATTTTGATTACACAGGGTGCCATCCTTTATATAGAGGCCATACAAGGTACAGGGTCCACCCTACAGCCTCCATTTTGATTACACAGGGTGCCATCCTTTATATAGAGGCCATACAAGGTACAGGGTCCACCCTACAGCCTCCATTTTGATTACACAGGGTGCCATCCTTTATATAGAGGCCATACAAGGTACAGGGTCCACCCTACAGCCTCCATTTTGATTACACAGGGTGCCATCCTTTATATAGAGGCCATACAAGGTACAGGGTCCACCCTACAGCCTCCATTTTGATTACACAGGGTGCCATCCTTTATATAGAGGCCATACAAGGTACAGGGTCCACCCTACAGCCTCCATTTTGATTACACAGGGTGCCATCCTTTATATAGAGGCCATACAAGGTACAGGGTCCACCCTACAGCCTCCATTTTGATTACACAGGGTGCCATCCTTTATATAGAGGCCATACAAGGTACAGGGTCCACCCTACAGCCTCCATTTTGATTACACAGGGTGCCATCCTTTATATAGAGGCCATACAAGGTACAGGGTCCACCCTACAGCCTCCATTTTGATTACACAGGGTGCCATCCTTTATATAGAGGCCATACAAGGTACAGGGTCCACCCTACAGCCTCCATTTTGATTACACAGGGTGCCATCCTTTATATAGAGGCCATACAAGGTACAGGGTCCACCCTACAGCCTCCATTTTGATTACACAGGGTGCCATCCTTTATATAGAGGCCATACAAGGTACAGGGTCCACCCTACAGCCTCCATTTTGATTACACAGGGTGCCATCCTTTATATAGAGGCCATACAAGGTACAGGGTCCACCCTACAGCCTCCATTTTGATTACACAGGGTGCCATCCTTTATATAGAGGCCATACAAGGTACAGGGTCCACCCTACAGCCTCCATTTTGATTACACAGGGTGCCATCCTTTATATAGAGGCCATACAAGGTACAGGGTCCACCCTACAGCCTCCATTTTGATTACACAGGGTGCCATCCTTTATATAGAGGCCATACAAGGTACAGGGTCCACCCTACAGCCTCCATTTTGATTACACAGGGTGCCATCCTTTATATAGAGCCATAGTGATGTCACCCTACAGCCTCCATTTTGATTACAAGGTGCCATCCTTTATATATAGAGGCCATACAAGGTACAGGGTCCACCCTACAGCCTCCATTTTGATTACACAGGGTGCCATCCTTTATATAGAGGCCATACAAGGTACAGGGTCCACCCTACAGCCTCCATTTTGATTACACAGGGTGCCATCCTTTATATAGAGGCCATACAAGGTACAGGGTCCACCCTACAGCCTCCATTTTGATTACACAGGGTGCCATCCTTTATATAGAGGCCATACAAGGTACAGGGTTCCACCCTACAGCCTCCATTTTGATTACACAGGGTGCCATCCTATTATATAGAGGCCATACAAGGTACAGGGTCCACCCTACAGCCTCCATTTTGATTACACAGGGTGCCATCCTTTATATAGAGGCCATACAAGGTGCAGGGTCCACCCTACAGCCTCCATTTTGATTACACAGGGTGCCATCCTTTATATAGAGGCCATACAAGGTACAGGGTCCACCCTACAGCCTCCATTTTGATTACACAGGGTGCCATCCTTTATATAGAGGCCATACAAGGTGCAGGGTCCACCCTACAGCCTCCATTTTGATTACACAGGGTGCCATCCTTTATATAGAGGCCATACAAGGTACAGGGTCCACCCTACAGCCTCCATTTTGATTACACAGGGTGCCATCCTTTATATAGAGGCCATACAAGGTACAGGTCCATTTGATTACACGCATCCTTTATATAGAGGCCATACAAGGTACAGGGTCCACCCTACAGCCTCCATTTTGATTACACAGGGTGCCATCCTTTATATAGAGGCCATACAAGGTACAGGGTCCACCCTACAGCCTCCATTTTGATTACACAGGGTGCCATCCTTTATATAGAGGCCATACAAGGTGCAGGGTCCACCCTACAGCCTCCATTTTGATTACACAGGGTGCCATCCTTTATATAGAGGCCATACAAGGTACAGGGTCCACCCTACAGCCTCCATTTGATTACACAGGGTGCCATCCTTTATATAGAGGCCATACAAGGTGCAGGGTCCACCCTACAGCCTCCATTTTGATTACACAGGGTGCCATCCTTTATATAAGAGGCCATACAAGGTGCAGGGTCCACCCTACAGCCTCCATTTTGATTACACAGGGTGCCATCCTTTATATAGAGGCCATACAATGTGTCAGGGTCCACCCTACAGCCTCCATTTTGATTACACAGGGTGCCTATCCATTTATATAGAGGCCATACAAGGTGCAGGGTCCACCCTACAGCCTCCATTTTGATTACACAGGGTGCCATCCTTTATATAGAGGCCATACAAGGTACAGGGTCCACCCTACAGCCGCCATTTTGATTACACAGGGTGCCATCCTTTATATAGAGGCCATACAAGGTACAGGGTCCACCCTACAGCCTCCATTTTGATTACACAGGGTGCCATCCTTTATATAGAGGCCATACAAGGTACAGGGTCCACCCTACAGCCTCCATTTTGATTACACAGGGTGCCATCCTTTATATAGAGGCCATACAAGGTGCAGGGTCCACCCTACAGCCTCCATTTTGATTACACAGGGTGCCATCCTTTATATAGAGGCCATACAAGGTACAGGGTCCACCCTACAGCCTCCATTTTGATTACACAGGGTGCCATCCTTTATATAGAGGCCATACAAGGTACAGGGTCCACCCTACAGCCTCCATTTTGATTACACAGGGTGCCATCCTTTTATATAGAGGCCATACAAGGTACAGGGTCCACCCTACAGCCTCCATTTTGATTACACAGGGTGCCATCCTTTATATAGAGGCCATACAAGGTGCAGGGTTCACCCTACAGCCTCCATTTTGATTACACAGGGTGCCATCCTTTATATAGAGGCCATACAAGGTACAGGGTCCACCCTACAGCCTCCATTTTGATTACACAGGGTGCCATCCTTTATATAGAGGCCATACAAGGTGCAGGGTCCACCCTACAGCCTCCATTTTGATTACACAGGGTGCCATCCTTTATATAGAGGCCATACAAGGTACAGGGTCCACCCTACAGCCTCCATTTTGATTACACAGGGTGCCATCCTTTATATAGAGGCCATACAAGGTACAGGGTCCACCCTACAGCCTCCATTTTGATTACACAGGGTGCCATCCTTTATATAGAGGCCATACAAGGTACAGGGTCCACCCTACAGCCTCCATTTTGATTACACAGGGTGCCATCCTTTATATAGAGGCCATACAAGGTACAGGGTCCACCCTACAGCCTCCATTTTGATTACACAGGGTGCCATCCTTTATATAGAGGCCATACAAGGTACAGGGTCCACCCTACAGCCTCCATTTTGATTACACAGGGTGCCATCCTTTATATAGAGGCCATACAAGGTGCAGGGTCCACCCTACAGCCTCCATTTTGATTACACAGGGTGCCATCCTTTATATAGAGGCCATACAAGGTGCAGGGTCCACCCTACAGCCTCCATTTTGATTACACAGGGTGCCATCCTTTATATAGAGGCCATACAAGGTACAGGGTCCACCCTACAGCCTCCATTTTGATTACACAGGGTGCCATCCTTTATATAGAGGCCATACAAGGTGCAGGGTCCACCCTACAGCCTCCATTTTGATTACACAGGGTGCCATCCTTTATATAGAGGCCATACAAGGTGCAGGGTCCACCCTACAGCCTCCATTTTGATTACACAGGGTGCCATCCTTTATATAGAGGCCATACAAGGTACAGGGTCCACCCTACAGCCTCCATTTTGATTACACAGGGTGCCATCCTTTATATAGAGGCCATACAAGGTACAGGGTCCACCCTACAGCCTCCATTTTGATTACACAGGGTGCCATCCTTTATATAGAGGCCATACAAGCAGGTACACAGGGGGTCCACCCTACAGCCTCCATTTTGATTACACAGGGTGCCATCCTTTATATAGAGGCCATACAAGGTACAGGGTTCCACCCTACAGCCTCCATTTTGATTACACAGGGTGCCATCTTTTTTTTAAAACTTTATATAGAGGCCATACAAGGTGCAGGGTTCCACCCTACAGCCTCCATTTTGATTACACAGGGTGCCATCCTTTATATAGAGGCCATACAAGGTACAGGGTCCACCCTACAGCCGCCATTTTGATTACACAGGGTGCCATCCTTTATATAGAGGCCATACAAGGTGCAGGGTCCACCCTACAGCCTCCATTTTGATTACACAGGGTGCCATCCTTTATATAGAGGCCATACAAGGTGCAGGGTCCACCCTACAGCCTCCATTTTGATTACACAGGGTGCCATCCTTTATATAGAGGCCATACAAGGTACAGGGTCCACCCTACAGCCTCCATTTTGATTACACAGGGTGCCATCCTTTATATAGAGGCCATACAAGGTGCAGGGTCCACCCTACAGCCTCCATTTTGATTACACAGGGTGCCATCCTTTATATAGAGGCCATACAAGGTACAGGGTCCACCCTACAGCCTCCATTTTGATTACACAGGGTGCCATCCTTTATATAGAGGCCATACAAGGTGCAGGGTCCACCCTACAGCCTCCATTTTGATTACACAGGGTGCCATCCCTTTATATAGAGGCCATACAAGGTACAGGGTCTCCACCCTACAGCCTCCATTTTGATTACACAGGGTGCCATCCTTTATATAGAGGCCATACAAGGTACAGGGTCCACCCTACAGCCTCCATTTTGATTACACAGGGTGCCATCCTTTATATAGAGGCCATACAAGGTGCAGGGTCCACCCTACAGCCTCCATTTTGATTACACAGGGTGCCATCCTTTATATAGAGGCCATACAAGGTGCAGGGTCTCACCCTACAGCCGCCATTTTGATTACACAGGGTTGCCATCCTTTATATAGAGGCCATACAAGGTGCAGGGTCCACCCTACAGCCTCCATTTTGATTACACAGGGTGCCATCCTTTATATAGAGGCCATACAAGGTACAGGGTCCACCCTACAGCCTCCATTTTGATTACACAGGGTGCCATCCTTTATATAGAGGCCATACAAGGTACAGGGTCCACCCTACAGCCGCCATTTTGATTACACAGGGTGCCATCCTTTATATAGAGGCCATACAAGGTACAGGGTCCACCCTACAGCCTCCATTTTGATTACACAGGGTGCCATCCTTTATATAGAGGCCATACAAGGTACAGGGTTCCACCCTACAGCCTCCATTTTGATTACACAGGGTGCCATCCTTTATATAGAGGCCATACAAGGTACAGGGTCCACCCTACAGCCTCCATTTTGATTACACAGGGTGCCATCCTTTATATAGAGGCCATACAATGTGCAGGGTCCACCCTACAGCCGCCATTTTGATTACACAGGGTGCCATCCTTTATATAGAGGCCATACAATGTGCAGGGTTCACCCTACAGCCTCCATTTTGATTACACAGGGTGCCATCCTTTATATAGAGGCCATACAAGGTGCAGGGTTCACCCTACAGCCTCCATTTTGATTACACAGGGTGCCATCCTTTATATAGAGGCCATACAAGGTACAGGGTCCACCCTACAGCCTCCATTTTGATTACACAGGGTGCCATCCTTTATATAGAGGCCATACAAGGTGCAGGGTCCACCCTACAGCCTCCATTTTGATTACACAGGGTGCCATCCTTTATATAGAGGCCATACAAGGTGCAGGGTCCACCCTACAGCCGCCATTTTGATTACACAGGGTTGGCCATTCCTTTATATAGAGGCCATACAAGGTACAGGGTCCACCCTACAGCCTCCATTTTGATTACACAGGGTGCCATCATTTATATAGAGGCCATACAAGGTACAGGGTGCCACCCTACAGCCTCCATTTTGATTACACAGGGTGCCATCCTTTATATAGAGGCCATACAATGTGCAGGGTCCACCCTACAGCCTCCATTTTGATTACACAGAGTAGTTGGCCATTCCTTTATATAGAGGCCATACAATGTGCAGGGTCCACCCTACAGCCTCCATTTTGATTACACAGGGTGCCATCCTTTATATAGAGGCCATACAAGGTACAGGGTCCACCCTACAGCCTCCATTTTGATTACACAGGGTGCCATCCTTTATATAGAGGCCATACAAGGTACAGGGTCCACCCTACAGCCGCCATTTTGATTACACAGGGTGCCATTATTCCTTTATATAGAGGCCATACAATGTACAGGGTCCACCCTACAGCCTCCATTTTGATTACACAGGGTGCCATCCTTTATATAGAGGCCATACAAGGTGCAGGGTCCACCCTACAGCCTCCATTTTGATTACACAGGGTGCCATCCTTTATATAGAGGCCATACAAGGTACAGGGTCCACCCTACAGCCTCCATTTTGATTACACAGGGGGCCATCCTTTATATAGAGGCCATACAAGGTACAGGGTCCACCCTACAGCCTCCATTTTGATTACACAGGGTGCCATCCTTTAAAATAGGCCATACAAAAAGGGGTCCCCCCTACAGCCTCCATTTTGATTCACAGGGTGCCATCCTTTATATAGAGGCCATACAAGGTACAGGGTCCACCCTACAGCCTCCATTTTGATTACACAGGGTGCCATCCTTTATATAGAGGCCATACAAGGTACAGGGTCCACCCTACAGCCGCCATTTGATTA
>NW_027172941.1:0-5897 GCF_018151085.1 Drosophila tropicalis | reverse complement strand
GTGCCATCCTTTATATAGAATCTATACAATGCAGAGTCCACCCTACAGCCGCCATTTTGATTACAGGGTGGCCATTATTTATATTAGGGGCCATACAAGGTACAAAGGGTCCCACTCCATTATTGATTACACAGGGTGCCATTTCCTATACTTAGAGGCCATACAAGGAGTCCACCCTCAGCCACAGCACTTTGATTACAAACAGCCTTCAATTTTGAACACTAAGGGTGCCATCCTTTATATAGAGGCCATACAATGTGCAGGGTCCACCCTACAGCCGCCATTTTGATTACACAGGGTGCCATCCTTATATATAGAGGCCATACAATGTGCAGGGTCCACCCTACAGCCGCCATTTTGATTACACAGGGTGCCATCCTTTATATAGAGGCCATACAAGTACAATGTACAGGGTCCACCCTACAGCCGCCATTTTGATTACACAGGGTGCCATCCTTTATATAGAGGCCATACAAGGTGCAGGGTCCACCCTACAGCCGCCATTTTGATTACACAGGGTGCCATCCTATTTATATAGAGGCCATACAATGTGCAGGGTCCACCCTACAGCCGCCATTTTGATTACACAGGGTGCCATCCTTTATATAGAGGCCATACAATGTGCAGGGTCCACCCTACAGCCGCCATTTTGATTACACAGGGTGCCATCCTTTATATAGAAGGCCATACAATGTGCAGGGTCCACCCTACAGCCGCCATTTTGATTTTTTTAAAGTCCACCCTACAGCCTCCATTTTGATTACACAGGGTGCCATCCTTTATATAGAGGCCATACAAGGTGCAGGGTCCACCCTACAGCCTCCATTTTGATTACACAGGGTGCCATCCTTTATATAGAGGCCATACAATGTGCAGGGTCCACCCATACAGCCGCCATTTTGATTACACAGGGTGCCATCCTTTATATAGAGGCCATACAAGGTGCAGGGTTCACCCTACAGCCTCCATTTTGATTACACAGGGTGCCATCCTTTATATAGAGGCCATACAATGTGCAGGGTCCACCCTACAGCCTCCATTTTGATTACACAGGGTGCCATCCTTTATATAGAGGCCATACAAGGTGCAGGGTCCACCCCACCATTTTATTCCACCCTACAGCCTCCATTTTGATTACACAGGGTGCCATCCTTTATATAGAAGGCCATACAAGGTGCAGGGTCCACCCTACAGCCTCCATTTTGATTACACAGGGTGCCATCCTTTATATAGAGGCCATACAATGTGCAGGGTTCCACCCTACAGCCGCCATTTTGATTACACAGGGTGCCATCCTTTTATATAGAGGCCATACAAGGTACAGGGTCCACCCTACAGCCTCCATTTTGATTACACAGGGTGCCATCCTTTATATAGAATCCATACAATGTGCAGGGTCCACCCTACAGCCGCCATTTTGATTACACAGGGTGCCATCCTTTATATAGAGGCCATACAAGGTACAGGGTCCACCCTACAGCCGCCATTTTGATTACACAGGGTGCCATCCTTTATATAGAGGCCATACAAGGTGCAGAGACACCCTACAGCCCCCATTTTGATTACACAGGGTGCCATCCTTTATATAGAGGCCATACAAGGTGCAGGGTCCACCCTACAGCCTCCATTTTGATTACACAGGGTGCCATCCTTTATATAGAGGCCATACAAGGTGCAGGGTCCACCCTACAGCCGCCATTTTGATTACACAGGGTGCCATCCTTTATATAGAGGCCATACAAGGTGCAGGGTCCACCCTACAGCCTCCATTTTGATTACACAGGGTGCCATCCTTTATATAGAGGCCATACAAGGTGCAGGGTCCACCCTACAGCCTCCATTTTGATTACACAGGGTGCCATCCTTTATATAGAGGCCATACAAGGTACAGGGTCCACCCTACAGCCGCCATTTTGATTACACAGGGTGCCATCCTTTATATAGAGGCCATAAGCAAGGTGGTCCACCCTACAGCCTCCATTTTGATTACACAGGGTGCCATCCTTTATATAGAGGCCATACAAGGTACAGGGTCCACCCTACAGCCGCCATTTTGATTACACAGGGTGCCATCCTTTATATAGAGGCCATACAAGGTACAGGGTCCACCCTACAGCCTCCATTTTGATTACACAGGGTGCCATCCTTTATATAGAGGCCATACAAGGTGCAGGGTCCACCCTACAGCCGCCATTTTGATTACACAGGGTGCCATCCTTTATATAGAGGCCATACAAGGTACAGGGTCCACCCTACAGCCGCCATTTTGATTACACAGGGTGCCATCCTTTATATAGAGGCCATACAAGGTGCAGGGTCCACCCTACAGCCGCCATTTTGATTACACAGGGTGCCATCCTTTATATAGAGGCCATACAAGGTGCAGGGTCCACCCTACAGCCGCCATTTTGATTACACAGGGTGCCATCCTTTATATAGAGGCCATACAAGGTACAGGGTCCACCCTACAGCCTCCATTTTGATTACACAGGGTGCCATCCTTTATATAGAAGCCATACAAGGTACAGGGTCCACCCTACAGCCTCCATTTTGATTACACAGGGTGCCATCCTTTATATAGAGGCCATACAAGGTACAGGGTCCACCCTACAGCCTCCATTTTGATTACACAGGGTGCCATCCTTTATATAGAGGCCATACAAGGTACAGGGTCCACCCTACAGCCTCCATTTTGATTACACAGGGTGCCATCCTTTATATAGAGGCCATACAAGGTACAGGGTCCACCCTACAGCCGCCATTTTGATTACACAGGGTGCCATCCTTTATATAGAGGCCATACAAGGTACAGGGTCCACCCTACAGCCGCCATTTTGATTACACAGGGTGCCATCCTTTATATAGAGGCCATACAAGGTACAGGGTCCACCCTACAGCCTCTATTTTGATTACACAGGGTGCCATCCTTTATATAGAATCCATACAGTGTACAGGGTCCACCCTACAGCCTCCATTTTGACTACACAGGGTGCCATCCTTTATATAGAAGCCATACAAGGTACAGGGTCCACCCTACAGCCTCCATTTTGATTACACAGGGTGCCATCCTTTATATAGAGGCCATACAAGGTACAGGGTCCACCCTACAGCCGCCATTTTGATTACACAGGGTGCCATCCTTTATATAGAGGCCATACAAGGTACAGGGTCCACCCTACAGCCTCCATTTTGATTACACAGGGTGCCATCCTTTATATAGAGGCCATACAAGGTACAGTACAGGGTCCCACCCTACAGCCTCCATTTTGATTACACAGGGTGCCATCCTTTATATAGAGGCCATACAAGGTACAGGGTCCACCCTACAGCCTCCATTTTGATTACACAGGGTGCCATCCTTTATATAGAGGCCATACAAGGTACAGGGTCCACCCTACAGCCTCCATTTTGATTACACAGGGTGCCATCCTTTATATAGAGGCCATACAAGGTACAGGGTCCACCCTACAGCCGCCATTTTGATTACACAGGGTGCCATTATTTATATAGAGGCCATACAAGGTACAGGGTCCACCCTACAGCCTCCATTTTGATTACACAGGGTGCCATCCTTTATATAGAGGCCATACAAGGTACAGGGTCCACCCTACAGCCTCCATTTTGATTACACAGGGTGCCATCCTTTATATAGAGGCCATACAAGGTACAGGGTCCACCCTACAGCCTCCATTTTGATTACACAGGGTGCCATCCTTTATATAGAAGGCCATACAAGGTACAGGGTCCACCCTACAGCCTCCATTTTGATTACACAGGGTGCCATCCTTTATATAGAGGCCATACAAGGTACAGGGTCCACCCTACAGCCGCCATTTTGATTACACAGGGTGCCATCCTTTATATAGAATCCATACAAGGTACAGGGTCCACCCTACAGCCGCCATTTTGATTACACAGGGTGCCATTATTTATATAGAGGCCATACAAGGTACAGGGTCCACCCTACAGCCTCCATTTTGATTACACAGGGTGCCATCCTTTATATAGAGGCCATACAAGGTACAGGGTCCACCCTACAGCCTCCATTTTGATTACACAGGGTGCCATCCTTTATATAGAGGCCATACAAGGTGCAGGGTCCACCCTACAGCCGCCATTTTGATTACACAGGGTGCCATTATTTATATAGAGGCCATACAAGGTACAGGGTCCACCCTACAGCCGCCATTTTGATTACACAGGGTGCCATCCTTTATATAGAGGCCATACAAGGTACAGGGTCCACCCTACAGCCGCCATTTTGATTACACAGGGTGCCATCCTTTATATAGAGGCCATACAAGGTACAGGGTCCACCCTACAGCCGCCATTTTGATTACACAGGGTGCCATTATTTATATAGAGGCCATACAAGGTACAGGGTCCACCCTACAGCCGCCATTTTGATTACACAGGGTGCCATCCTTTATATAGAATCCATACAATGTGCAGGGTCCACCCTACAGCCGCCATTTTGATTACACAGGGTGCCATTATTTATATAGAGGCCATACAAGGTACAGGGTCCACCCTACAGCCGCCATTTGGATTACACAGGGTGCCATCCTTTATATAGAATCCATACAATGTGCAGGGTCCACCCTACAGCCGCCGGTAGAGTAAATAACAACTTACAAGTGCGGTGCTGTTTTCGTTTGCTCCGCCGAAAAAGTTCGCAGAATCGATTCCTACGATCCTGCAAAAAGGAACATACTATTTAGGAGGCGCCTAGCAGTGTCTTAGTCACATACCTCTGCCAGATTGCCCTGGATTCCGGCGTGCTTTGGGCCCCGGGACTGGATTTGGTTGGTCACTTGGACTTCGAGTGGAGGGAGAGGGGAGGCTGCCCTGCTGCCTTTCTCCCGCCTTTTCCCATACTCGCCCCCTATTCTCTTGCTGTGTGAGTGTGGAATTCATCTTAATTTCTCCAGGTCAACACGTTTCTTGTTGTTGCAACTTGCAAGACTCTGCTTCTTCTTCCCCACTGGGCCACCCAAGCAGCTGATCAACACCAGTGTTGGGCAGCGCTAAAGCCCAGGAGGGCGCAGTCCACAGGTGGCGCTTAGGGGATCTCGTAACAAGCGTTACGTTATTCCGTTCCCGCCTTTTATTTTTTTCAAAATTTAAATTTCAAATTCAAAAAATAGGAATAGAGTCTTGTAGCAAAGAAAATCCCGGCTTTCTCCAAATATTTGGCAGTAACAAAGGCCATGGTGGAAGATATTGCAGAGGGGGGGGACGAAGCGGCCATCTTTGGCAGAAAGCCAAGACTTAGAATGTCGCCCAGAGAGTCGGTGTCGGATGTCACCAATATGGAAGAAGTGGCATCAGGTCCCAATCGGCCGTTAGTCTCCGACATTCCGGAACTAGATGAGCTGGGCAAGCTGCTATATGCACTGGCCAAAACCTTCACCACAAAGGAAGGTGGCAAGCCACCAACTCGGCATGTAACTGCAGGTAACAAGGATGCGATTACGAGAATGTACGAGCTCCAACGACTGCTCTGTCAAAATGCGATTGCCGGCAAACTTGCAGGCAAGCCCATAACGTGCGAAAGAGCGACGAAAATGTCCCCCGAGGCCGCCAAAGTGGTGCCTAAAAAGCCGAAACCGACTCGAAATCATCCCAATGTGGACCTGTGCCTACAAAATGGCAATAAAGTCACTCCGAAGAGGCCCCGCGAGGAACAGCCATCAACTAGAAACTCACCAATGAAGAAGAGGCGGGCTCACGATAGACCTTCGTATGCTGATACTGTGAGAGACGCGGTAGCTGACCCGTCGACCATGCCTCAGACGGCTAACAAGGCCTTGAATGGTGAACGCACCCAGCAGAAATGGCAGACTGTAGGTCAGAAAAACAAGAGACCAAGACCAGACGTCATATTTATAAACTGC
>NW_027172940.1:0-9190 GCF_018151085.1 Drosophila tropicalis | reverse complement strand
ATGAGGCCATACATTGTGCTGAGGATTACACAGGGTGCCATCCTTATATAGAATCCATACAATGTGCAGAGTCCAACCCTACAGCCGCCATTTTGATTACACAGGGTGCCATCCTTTATATAGAATCCATACAATGTGCAGGGTCCACCCTACAGCCGCCATTTTGATTACACAGGGTGCCATCCTATATATAAAGAATCCATACAATGTGCAGGGTCCACCCTACAGCCGCCATTTTGATTACACAGGGTGCCATCCTATATATAGAGGCTATACAAGGTGCAGGGTTCACCCTACAGCCGCCATTTTGATTACACAGGGTGCCATCCTTTATATAGAGGCCATACAATGTGCAGGGTCTCACCCTACAGCCGCCATTTTGATTACACAGGGTGCCATCCTATATATATTAGATGATACAAGGTGCAGGGTTCACCCTACAGCCGCCATTTTGATTACACAGGGTGCCATCCTTTATATAGAATCAACAGCCATAGTGCAGGGTCCACCCTACAGCCGCCATTTTGATTACACAGGGTGCCATCCTTTATATAGAATGCCATACAATGTGCAGGGTCCACCCTACAGCCGCCATTTTGATTACACAGGGTGCCATCCTTTATATAGAGGCCATACAAGGTGCAGGGTCCACCCTACAGCCGCCATTTTGATTACACAAGGCGCCATCCTTATATAGAGGCCATACAAGGTGCAGGGTCCCACCCTACAGCCGCCATTTTGATTACACAGGGTGCCATCCTATATATAGAGGCCATACAAGGTACAGGGTCCACCCTACAGCCTCCATTTTGATTACACAGGGTGCCATCCTTTATATAGAATCCATACAATGTGCAGAGTCCACCCTACAGCCGCCATTTTGATTACACAGGGTGCCATCCTATATATAGAGGCCATACAATGTGCAGGGTTCACCCTACAGCCGCCATTTTGATTACACAGGGTGCCATCCTTTATATAGAATCCATACAATGTGCAGGGTCCACCCTACAGCCGCCATTTTGATTACACAGGGTGCCATCCTATTATATAGAGGCCATACAAGGTGCAGGGTCCACCCTACAGCCTCCATTTTGATTACACAGGGTGCCATCCTTTATATAGAGGCCATACAATGTGCAGGGTCCACCCTACAGCCTCCATTTTGATTACACAGGGTGCCATCCTTTATATAGAGGCCATACAAGGTGCAGGGTCCACCCTACAGCCGCCATTTTGGATTACACAGGGTGCCATCCTATATATAGAGGCCATACAATGTGCAGGGTTCACCCTACAGCCTCCATTTTGATTACACAGGGTGCCATCCTTTATATAGAGGCCATACAATGTGCAGGGTTCACCCCTACAGCCGCCATTTTGATTACACAGGGTGCCATCCTTTATATAGAGGCCATACAATGTGCAGGGTCCACCCTACAGCCGCCATTTTGATTACACAGGGTGCCATACCATATATAGAATCCATACAATGTGCAGGGTCCACCCTACAGCCGCCATTTTGATTACAACAGGGTGCCATCCTATATATAGAGGCCATACAATGTGCAGGGTTCACCCTACAGCCGCCATTTTGATTACACAGGGTGCCATCCTATATATAGAGGCCATACAATGTGCAGGGTCCACCCTACAGCCGCCATTTTGATTACACAGGGTGCCATCCTTTATATAGAACCATACAATGTGCAGGGTTGGCCCTGCAGCCCCGTGGAGCGTCGATAATTGACCTGACATTTGCCAGCAGCGGGCTGTTCAACAGTATAAAATGGAGGATCAGCAACCACTACACCGGCAGTGACCATGAAGGCATTTTGTGCGACATAGGAGCCAATAGCAACAGAGCAGCAACTACGCGCAACTCGAGCAACGGGTACAAAGCGGAGACGCTAAACCCGCAGCTATTCGCTGAATCGCTGGTCATTAACACCACAAATGACCCGGAGACTGCAGCAATGAGAACTTCCGCCTCACAGAAGCATGCAACAGGAGTATGGCAAGACGAGGCACGTATCGGCGACACCACACACCCCGTGTACTGGTGGACTAACGATATCGCCGCAGCTAGAAGAGACTGCCACATAGCGCGTCGCCAATATTCTCGGTCAGGAGGCAGCGATAATGCGGAAACACTGAGGCAGCAGTATAAGGCTAAGAGAAAAATACTCAAAAAAGCAATCAAAGACAGCAAGCGTACGCTGTTTCTCGAACTTTGTGACACGGCCGACACAGATCCTTGGGGAAAGGCATATAATACGATTGTAAAAAAGCTTCACGGGCACAAGCAACAAGCTCCGACAGACCCTGAGAAACTCGGCCGCATCGTATCCAGCCTTTTCCCCGCAGTGCATGACCCAGCAGAAAGGCAAGATCCATCGGCGACACCAGCAGAATATGAGGCAGAGATTACCGTGAGAGAGGTAATTGATGCTGCAAGGAGTATCGCAGACGACAAAGCGCCATTCCCAGATGGTATACCAAGCCGCGCCACTAAGCTAGCGGTGTCCCTGCAGCCCGAGGCGTTCGCAGAACTCTTCAACCTATGCATGAGGTCAGGCATTTTCCCAAGCAGATGGAAAATTCAGAAACTGGTCCTTATTCCCAAGCCTGATAAGCCACCAGATGATCCCTCAGCATATAGGCCCATTTGCCTGCTCGACACCCTAGGCAAAGTGTTTGAAAGAGTCATCTGCAACAGACTGGAAGTGGCCATAAGAGAGGTGGGGGACTTGGCTCCGCTTCAGTTCGGGTTTCGCAGAGCACGCTCGACTGTCGATGCCATAAAAACAGTTGTAGACATAGCGGCAAATGCAATTGAAGGCACGAGATGGAAAGGCGGAGACAAGGAGTATTGCCTGATAGTCACACTTGACGTCAAAAATGCTTTTAATTCTGCACGCTGGAATAAAATTCTATCTGCATTGGAAGGCTTTGGAGTGCCCATGTACCTAACACGTATCATACGGGGCTATCTCAGCAACCGGACTCTCCTGTACAATACCGATGACGGGCTTAGAACGCATCACATCTCAGCCGGAGTCCCTCAGGGCTCGGTATTAGGGCCGACATTATGGAATGTAATGTATGACGGCATTCTTCGCTTGACGCTACCGGCAGGATGCACGATGGTGGGCTTCGCTGACGACATTGCACTGGTGGTAGTGGCGAAGCATCTGAGCCTGGCAGAAACTAACTGCAATGAGGCAGTGTTGATAGTCAAAAACTGGCTGGACAGAATGGGGTTGGAGCTGGCGGCGCAAAAAACGGAGGCGGTGCTAGTCAGTAGCAGGAAAAAAGTGGAGACAGCATCAATTAAAATTGCGGATGAAACAGTTGCGTCTAAGCGAGCATTGCGCTACCTTGGTGTAATAATTGATACCAGGCTAAGTTTCAGGGAACATTTGGCGATGACTAACACAAAGGCTGCAGGCACTTGCAGGGCACTTTCACGCATCATGCTCAACTCCAGGGGCCCCAAACAATGGAGAAGGCAGCTCCTCATGACGGTTCTTAAATCCGTTATTTTATATGCCGCGCCCATATGGGCCAGAGCAGCAGCAACACCTAGCTACACCAGAGGATTGGCAGCGACATATCGATTGAGTGCCCTACGAGTCTGCTGTGCATTCAGGACGGTATCCACGGAGGCAGCATTGGTAATTGCGGGCATGCCACCAATTGATCTACTAGCCCTAGAGGATCAGGAAGTGTTCTTGGCAGTACGCAGCAACAACGCAACTAGAAGGGTCGCTCGCACAGAGGCGAGGCAGCGCACGATTGATAGATGGCAAAGGAGGTGGGATGATGCATTGAATGGAAGATGGACCCACTCGCTAATTCCAAATATAAGAGGCTGGATAGAGAGAAACCATGGCCAAGTGTCGTTCCCGATGACACAATTCTTAAGCGGTCACGGCTGCTTTCGCAGCTATCTGCATCGTTTTAAGATTGAAAATAGTGCGCTATGCACTTGGTGCACCGAAGACATTGAGGAGGATGCTAGCCATGCACTATTCACGTGTGGCCGATTTGCGGAGCAGCGGACTCGGCTGGGAACACAGCTGGGTACATCTATTAACGCGGGCAATCTAATTTCGATTATGCTAGAAAGCGAATCTAACTGGAGAGCATGCAGCGACTATGCGGCGTCTACAGCAGCTGAGCTTCGCAGACTAGAACGTGAGAGGGCTAGGGTAGGGTAAGTAGGGAATTTCTGTGCTTTCGATGCAATGGCCCACTGGCTAGTCCCGAAAGTAATGTTCCCTACACCCAAATGCACAAGCCACCAGCAGTAACAAACTTTCTCTTTCCTATATTCTGTCTATTTTTTTTTTTTTTTTTTTTTCTTACATATGTAGCCTATGTTATTTCTTGTAATATTTATTGTTAAATTTCTATAACCTACTATACTGCTATACTGTATCCCATCTAAATAAATGAATTAAAAAAAAAAAAAAAAAACCCTACAGCCGCCATTTTGATTACACAGGGTGCCATCCTTTATATAGAGGCCATACAATGTGCAGGGTCCACCCTACAGCCGCCATTTTGATTACACAGGGTGCCATCCTTTATATAGAAGGCCATACAAGGTGCAGGGTCCACCCTACAGCCGCCATTTTGATTACACAGGGTGCCATCCTTTATATAGAGGCCATACAAGGTGCAGGGTCCACCCTACAGCCGCCATTTTGATTACACAGGGTGCCATCCTTTATATAGAGGCCATACAATGTGCAGGGTCCACCCTACAGCCGCCATTTTGATTACACAGGGTGCCATCCTTTATATAGAGGCCATACAATGTGCAGGGTTCACCCTACAGCCGCCATTTTGATTACACAGGGTGCCATCCTTTATATAGAGGCCATACAATGTGCAGGGTCCACCCTACAGCCGCCATTTTGATTACACAGGGTGCCATCCTTTATATAGAGTCCATACAAGGTGCAGGGTCCACCCTACAGCCTCCATTTTGATTACACAGGGTGCCATCCTTTATATAGAGGCCATACAAGGTGCAGGGTCCACCCTACAGCCGCCATTTTGATTACACAGGGTGCCATCCTTTATATAGAGGCCATACAAGGTGCAGGGTCCACCCTACAGCCGCCATTTTGATTACACAGGGTGCCATCCTTTATATAGAGGCCATACAAGGTGCAGGGTCCACCCTACAGCCGCCATTTTGATTACACAGGGTGCCATCCTTTATATAGAGGCCATACAATGTGCAGGGTCCACCCTACAGCCGCCATTTTGATTACACAGGGTGCCATCCTTTATATAGAGGCCATACAAGGTACAGGGTCCACCCTACAGCCGCCATTTTGATTACACAGGGTGCCATCCTTTATATAGAGGCCATACAATGTGCAGGGTCCACCCTACAGCCGCCATTTTGATTACACAGGGTGCCATCCTTTATATAGAGGCCATACAATGTGCAGGGTCCACCCTACAGCCGCCATTTTGATTACACAGGGTGCCATCCTATATATAGAGGCCATACAAGGTGCAGGGTTCACCCTACAGCCGCCATTTTGATTACACAGGGTGCCATCCTTTATATAGAGGCCATACAATGTGCAGGGTCCACCCTACAGCCGCCATTTTGATTACACAGGGTGCCATCCTTTATATAGAGGCCATACAATGTGCAGGGTTCACCCTACAGCCGCCATTTTGATTACACAGGGTGCCATCCTTTATATAGAGGCCATACAAGGTGCAGGGTCCACCCTACAGCCTCCATTTTGATTACACAGGGTGCCATCCTTTATATAGAGGCCATACAAGGTGCAGGGTCCACCCTACAGCCGCCATTTTGATTACACAGGGTGCCATCCTTTATATAGAGGCCATACAATGTGCAGGGTCCACCCTACAGCCGCCATTTTGATTACACAGGGTGCCATCCTTTATATAGAGGCCATACAATGTGCAGGGTCCACCCTACAGCCGCCATTTTGATTACACAGGGTGCCATCCTTTATATAGAGGCCATACAATGTGCAGGGTCCACCCTACAGCCGCCATTTTGATTACACAGGGTGCCATCCTTTATATAGAGGCCATACAATGTGCAGGGTCCACCCTACAGCCGCCATTTTGATTACACAGGGTGCCATCCTTTATATAGAGGCCATACAATGTGCAGGGTCCACCCTACAGCCGCCATTTTGATTACACAGGGTGCCATCCTTTATATAGAGGCCATACAAGGTGCAGGGTCCACCCTACAGCCGCCATTTTGATTACACAGGGTGCCATCCTTTATATAGAGGCCATACAATGTGCAGGGTCCACCCTACAGCCGCCATTTTGATTACACAGGGTGCCATCCTTTATATAGAGGCCATACAATGTGCAGGGTCCACCCTACAGCCGCCATTTTGATTACACAGGGTGCCATCCTTTATATAGAGGCCATACAATGTGCAGGGTCCACCCTACAGCCGCCATTTTGATTACACAGGGTGCCATCCTTTATATAGAGGCCATACAATGTGCAGGGTCCACCCTACAGCCGCCATTTTGATTACACAGGGTGCCATCCTTTATATAGAGGCCATACAAGGTGCAGGGTCCACCCTACAGCCGCCATTTTGATTACACAGGGTGCCATCCTTTATATAGAGGCCATACAATGTGCAGGGTCCACCCTACAGCCGCCATTTTGATTACACAGGGTGCCATCCTTTATATAGAGGCCATACAAGGTGCAGGGTCCACCCTACAGCCGCCATTTTGATTACACAGGGTGCCATCCTTTATATAGAGGCCATACAATGTGCAGGGTCCACCCTACAGCCGCCATTTTGATTACACAGGGTGCCATCCTTTATATAGAGTCCATACAATGTGCAGGGTCCACCCTACAGCCGCCATTTTGATTACACAGGGTGCCATCCTTTATATAGAGGCCATACAAGGTGCAGGGTCCACCCTACAGCCGCCATTTTGATTACACAGGGTGCCATCCTTTATATAGAGTCCATACAATGTGCAGGGTCCACCCTACAGCCTCCATTTTGATTACACAGGGTGCCATCCTTTATATAGAGGCCATACAATGTGCAGGGTCCACCCTACAGCCGCCATTTTGATTACACAGGGTGCCATCCTTTATATAGAGGCCATACAAGGTGCAGGGTCCACCCTACAGCCGCCATTTTGATTACACAGGGTGCCATCCTTTATATAGAGGCCATACAATGTGCAGGGTCCACCCTACAGCCGCCATTTTGATTACACAGGGTGCCATCCTTTATATAGAGGCCATACAATGTGCAGGGTCCACCCTACAGCCGCCATTTTGATTACACAGGGTGCCATCCTTTATATAGAGGCCATACAATGTGCAGGGTCCACCCTACAGCCTCCATTTTGATTACACAGGGTGCCATCCTTTATATAGAGGCCATACAATGTGCAGGGTCCACCCTACAGCCGCCATTTTGATTACACAGGGTGCCATCCTTTATATAGAGGCCATACAAGGTGCAGGGTCCACCCTACAGCCGCCATTTTGATTACACAGGGTGCCATCCTTTATATAGAGGCCATACAATGTGCAGGGTCCACCCTACAGCCGCCATTTTGATTACACAGGGTGCCATCCTTTATATAGAGGCCATACAATGTGCAGGGTCCACCCTACAGCCGCCATTTTGATTACACAGGGTGCCATCCTTTATATAGAGGCCATACAAGGTGCAGGGTCCACCCTACAGCCGCCATTTTGATTACACAGGGTGCCATCCTTTATATAGAGGCCATACAATGTGCAGGGTCCACCCTACAGCCGCCATTTTGATTACACAGGGTGCCATCCTTTATATAGAGGCCATACAATGTGCAGGGTCCACCCTACAGCCGCCATTTTGATTACACAGGGTGCCATCCTTTATATAGAGGCCATACAATGTGCAGGGTCCACCCTACAGCCGCCATTTTGATTACACAGGGTGCCATCCTTTATATAGAGTCCATACAAGGTGCAGGGTCCACCCTACAGCCGCCATTTTGATTACACAGGGTGCCATCCTATATATAGAGGCCATACAATGTGCAGGGTTCACCCTACAGCCGCCATTTTGATTACACAGGGTGCCATCCTTTATATAGAGGCCATACAATGTGCAGGGTCCACCCTACAGCCGCCATTTTGATTACACAGGGTGCCATCCTATATATAGAGGCTATACAAGGTGCAGGGTCCACCCTACAGCCTCCATTTTGATTACACAGGGTGCCATCCTTTATATAGAATCCATACAATGTGCAGGGTCCACCCTACAGCCGCCATTTTGATTACACAGGGTGCCATCCTTTATATAGAGGCCATACAAGGTGCAGGGTCCACCCTACAGCCTCCATTTTGATTACACAGGGTGCCATCCTTTATATAGAGGCCATACAATGTGCAGGGTCCACCCTACAGCCGCCATTTTGATTACACAGGGTGCCATCCTTTATATAGAGGCCATACAATGTGCAGGGTCCACCCTACAGCCGCCATTTTGATTACACAGGGTGCCATCCTTTATATAGAGGCCATACAATGTGCAGGGTCCACCCTACAGCCGCCATTTTGATTACACAGGGTGCCATCCTTTATATAGAGGCCATACAATGTGCAGGGTCCACCCTACAGCCGCCATTTTGATTACACAGGGTGCCATCCTTTATATAGAGGCCATACAAGGTGCAGGGTCCACCCTACAGCCGCCATTTTGATTACACAGGGTGCCATCCTTTATATAGAGGCCATACAATGTGCAGGGTCCACCCTACAGCCGCCATTTTGATTACACAGGGTGCCATCCTTTATATAGAGGCCATACAATGTGCAGGGTCCACCCTACAGCCGCCATTTTGATTACACAGGGTGCCATCCTTTATATAGAGGCCATACAAGGTGCAGGGTCCACCCTACAGCCTCCATTTTGATTACACAGGGTGCCATCCTTTATATAGAGGACCATACAATGTGCAGGGTCCACCCTACAGCTTTTGATTACACAGGGTGCCATCCTTTATATAGAAGCCATACAAGGGTGCAGGGTCCACCCTACAGCCTCCATTTTGATTACACAGGGTGCCATCCTTTATATAGAGGCCATACAAGTGTGCAGGGTCCACCCTACAGCCGCCATTTTGATCC
>NW_027172939.1:0-523 GCF_018151085.1 Drosophila tropicalis | reverse complement strand
ACAATCGACGCGCTACAAACGGTAGTTGGCATAGCCAGCAATGCCATCGGGCCAGCGATGGAAGGGTGGCAAGAAGAATACTGCTTGGTCACCACTCTAGATGCTTGAGAAACGCGTTTCAACACACACAGAAGCGGAGTCGGATCCTAAGCTCCATTCCGGGAATTTCGGGTACCAGAGTACCTAGTCCTCATGGTGGAAGACTATTTCCGAAATCGAATCTTGCGATACAATACCACAAAGTGGCTGTCGCACCATGTCGTCAAAGGAGGTGTCCCTGAGGAAGGCTCCGTTCTGGGTCCAATCCTATGGAACGTGATGTATGATAGCGTGCTTAGGCTTTCTCTACCATGGAACCCATATCGTCGGCTTTGCAGATGACGTGGCGATGATGGTGGTAGCGAAAGCACCTACATGAGACCGGAGGACAAAAGCGGCCGTGGCAGTCGACATAGTCAAAGGATGGCTAAACAATGTTGGCTTGCAGCTTGCAGTCAAAAAACCGAAGCTGTCTTGATCAGCA
>NW_027172938.1:0-3890 GCF_018151085.1 Drosophila tropicalis | reverse complement strand
GGGTGCCATGCCATCCTTTATATAGAGGCCATACAAGGTACAGGGTTCACCCTAAAGCCTCCATTTTGACTACACAGGGTGCCATCATTTATATAGAGGCCATACAATGTGCAGGGTTCACCCTACAGCCTCCATATTGATTACTCCACAGCCGCCATTTTGATTACACAGGGTGCCATCCTTTTATATAGAGGCCATACAATGTGCAGGGTCCACCCTACAGCCGCCATTTTGATTACACAGGGTGCCATCCTTATATATAGAGGCCATACAATGTACAGGGTTCACCCTACAGCCGCCATTTTGACTACACAGGGTGCCATCCTTTATATAGAATCCATACAATGTGCAGGGTTCACCCTACAGCCGCCATTTGATTACACAGGGTGTGCCATCCCTTTATATAGAATCCATACAATGTGCAGGGTTCACCCTACAGCCGCCATTTTGACTACACAGGGTGCCATCTTTAATATAGAGGCCATACAAGTACAGGGTCCACCCTATAGCCGCCATTTTGATTACACAGGGTGCCATCCTATATATAGAGGCCATACAAGGTACAGGGTCCACCCTACGGCCGCCATTTTGATTAAACAGGGTGCCATCCTTTATATAGAGGCCATACAATGTGCAGGGTTCACCCTAAAGCCTCCATTTTGATTACACAGGGTGCCATCATTTATATAGAGGCCATACAAGGTGCAGGGTTCACCCCTACAGCCTCCATATTGATTACACAGGGTGCCATCCTATATATAGAGGCCATACAAGGTGCAGGGTTCACCCTATTGCCGCCATTTTGACTACACAGGGTGCCATCCTTTATATAGAGGCCATACAAGGTACAGGGTCCACCCTACAGCCGCCATTTTGATTACACAGGGTGCCATCCTTTGTATATAGAGGCCATACAACGTGCAGGGTTCACCCTAAAGCCTCCATTTTGATTACACAGTAGTAGTTGGCTATCCCTTTATATAGAGGCCATACAATGTGCAGGGTTCACCCCTACAGCCGCCATTTTGACTACACAGGGTGCCATCATTTATATAGAGGCCATACAAGTGCAGGGTCCATTTTGATTACACAGGGGTGCCATCCTATATAGAGGCCATACAAGGTACAGGGTCTACCCTACAGCCGCCATTTTGATTACACAGAGGTGCCATCCCTTTATATAGAGGCCATACAACGTGCAGGGTTCACCCTAAAGCCTCCATTTTGATTACACAGGGTTGCCATCCTTTATATAGAGGCCATACAAGGTGCAGGGTTCACCATACAGCCTCCATTTTGACTACACGGGTGCCATCCTTTATATAAGGGCCATACAGTGTGCAGGGTCCACCCCTACAGCCTCCATTTTGATTACACAGGGTGCCATCCTTTATATAGAGGCCATACAATGTGCAGGTCCACCCTACAGCCTCCATTTTGATTACACAGGGGTGCCATCCTTTATATAGAGGCCATACAACGTGCAGGGTTCACCCTAAAGCCTCCATTTTGACTACACAGGGTGCCATCCATTTATATAGAGGCCATACAATGTACAGGGTTCACCCCTACAGCCGCCATTTTGACTACACAGGGTGCCATCCTTTATATAGAATCCATACAATGTGCAGAGTCCACCCTACAGCCGCCATTTTAATTACACAGAGGGTTGCCATCCTTTATATAGAATCCAATACAATGTGCAGGGGTTCACCCTACAGCCGCCATTTTGATTACACAGGGTGCCATCCTTTATATAGAATCCATACAATGTGCAGGGTCACCCTACAGCCGCCATTTAGATTACACAGGTTCACCCCTACAGCCGCCATTTTGATTACACAGGGTGCCATCCTTTATATAGAATCCATACAATGTGCAGGGTTCACCCCTACAGCCGCCATTTTGATTACACAGGGTGCCATTCTTATATAGAGGCCATACAAGGTGCAGGGTTCACCCTACTGCCGCCATTTTGACTACACAGGGTGCCATCCTTTATATAGAGGCCATACAAGGTGCAGGGTCCACCCTACAGCCGCCATTTTGATTACACAGGGTGCCATCCTATATATAGAGGCCATACAAGGTACAGGGTCCACCCTACAGACGCCATTTGATTAAACAGGGTGCCATCCTTTATATAGAGGCCATACAAGGTACAGGGTCTACCCTACAGCCGCCATTCTGATTAAACAGGGTGCCATCCTTTATATAGAGGCCATACAATGTGCAGGGTTCACCCTACAGCCTCCATTTTGACTACACAGGGGAAGGTGCCATCATTTTGCGGTTATATAGAGGCCATACAATGTGCAGGGTCCACCCTACAGCCGCCATTTTGACTACACAGAGGGTTGCCATCCTTTATATAGAATCCATACAATGTGCAGGGTTCACCCTACAGCCTCCATTTGACTACACAGGGTGCCATCATTTATATAGAGGCCATACAAGGTGCAGGGTTCACCCCTACAGCCTCCATATTGATTACACAGGTGCCATCCTATATATAGAGGCCATACAAGGTACAGGGTTCACCATGCCCCCTTTTGACTACAGAGGGTGCCATTGTAGTATACTTTTAGGGGTAAGATTAGGGCACATACTGTGAGGAACATTATATAGACAAGAATAATGTCCCCCACAACAAACAAGCTACAACAAACAATCTACAAAAATACAAACACAGCCAAGACACAAACCAAACACACAGTATAAGACCAAGCACAGAAATTGGTCATATAAAGTGAAATCGGTTGTGAATGAGCAAACGTAGCGAGGCCGGCCGAACATGGCCGATCGAACCCCACGCAACCGCTGGCGATTTCGTACAAGCGGGAAGATGCGTGGGAGGCATAATGAAAAACAATTATACATGCACAGGCGACGGGCAGCCAAGTCCAACATGGCTCGATCGAGACCGAATCGAACCCCATGCAACCGTTTGGCGATTTCGTACAAGCGGGAAGATGCGTGGGAAGCATAACAAATATGAGTGGCTGTATAAGAGTAAATGAAGCCGGGCTTGAAGGCACATTACATGGAAAAGGGGGCATTGGCCTCATTTGACAGGTTAAAGAGCATGGAGGGGCAAATAGAAGCCTGCATTAAGCCTACATAGAGGTCACAGTACACTGGAACCGTGAGACGGCAAGAGAAGAGTACCGGAGGCCGACGGGCCGCACCACACGTCACGCTCATGGGAGGCGAAAGCATAAATGCAAGCGCAAAGAAGTTCGTGAGCAGGTGAAAACGAAAGTGAGACCAAGCAAGCCCGAAGAAAGACGGGTGCAGGGAGTGCTTGGTACCGAAATGAAGCCAAGTGGGGCTATGCTTATGAAACGGGGAGTAGGGGGAGAGCAAAGAAATTGCTTAACGAAAATGGTTTGTGGATTTGTGAGGGGGAATATGCAGAAGCCGAAGGGGGAGGGGATGAGCCATGGGGAAGCCCTCTATCTAATAGATACGAGATGCGTATAAAAAGTGTTTTGCGTGGGGAATTAAACCCAATGTTATTTTAAAGTAATCAAGCTAATTATGTTTTTTAAACATTAATTTAGTTAATACAATTAGCATATATGTATGTAGATGATAATATTGAGTAAATGAGGTGAATTTGGGTATGACGAGGTGGATCAAAGGGAGCGACGGGCACAGGCGGCAGCGTTGGCAGAGAAAGCAGAGAGGGAGTCAGCGGGATACGGAGGGGCGGCCAATAGAAAACGACGAATGCGAGAAAGTGATGCAAGTCAAGATGTACAAACAAAGAAGACAAGGACAAGGCGTAAATGGGCGCTCAGCCACAAAGAAAATAGTTATATACGCCAAGGATTTTACGGGACTTTTTCCACCACGCATAGCAACAAATGGATGCGTGGGTGAAAGCA
>NW_027172937.1:0-257 GCF_018151085.1 Drosophila tropicalis | reverse complement strand
TTGCTCTTAAAATATCTTATTCTAATGAGACTCAAACCTAAGATTTGGGTGGCTGAAAATTATTATTATTTTTGGGCTACGGCTTCGGGCCACTTGACATCCTGCCGGTTGGGTGATATTTGGGTTAGTTTAGAATGGTAAAAATGCTTTTCCACAATGTGTGTGGCTGATTGTAATTCTAGTCATATGCTTAGATTACTTGTTTTGTGACGCAAGGAAAGTTGTATTATGTTTTTCTTTTTTAGTGCATCTGATTT